>NC_135015.1:1808571-2110000 GCF_051020955.1 Megalopta genalis | reverse complement strand
GTCTGTTTGTATGTATGTCAGTTAGTTAGTAAGCTAGTTAGTTTGTTTGTTAGTTTGTTTGTATGTTTGATTGATTGGTTTGTTTGTTTCTTAGTTAGTTTGTTTGTTTGTTAGTTCATTAGTTAGTTTGTTTGTTCGTTAGTTAGTTAGTTAGTTAGTTTGATAGGTTTCTTTGTTTCTTTGTTAGTTTGTTTGTTAGTTTGTTTATCTGTTTGTTTGTTAGTTAGTTTGTTTGTTAGTTAGTTTGTTTGTTCGTTTGTTTGTTTGTTCGTTTGCTTGTTTGTTTGTTTGTTTGTTGTTTGTTTGTTTGTTTGTTTGTTGTTTGTTTGTTTGTTTGTTGTTTGTTTGTTTGTTGTTTGTTTGTTTGTTTGTTGTTTGTTTGTTTGTTTGTTTGTTCGTTTGTTACTTAGTTAGTTAGTTAGTTTTTATAGGTTTCCTTGTTTGTTTGTTTGTTCGATTGATTGTTTGTTTGTTTGTTCGATTGATTGTTTGTTTGTTTGTTTGTTTGTTTGATTGATTGTTTGTTTGTTTGTTTGTTTGCTCGTTTGATAGTTAGTTAGTTAGTTAGTTTGATAGGTTTCCTTGTTTGTTTGTTTGTTCGAATGATTGTTTGTTTGTTCGATTGATTGTTAGTTTGTTAGTTTGTTTGTATGTTTGATTGATCGGTTTGTTTGTTTCTTAGTTAGTTTGTTTGTTTGTTAGTTAGTTAGTTAGTTCGATAGGTTTCTTTGTTTGTTTGTTTGTTTATCTGTTTGTTTGTTTGTTAGTTAGTTTGTTTGTTAGGTAGTTAGTTTGTTTGTTTTGTTACTTAGTTAGTTTGTTTGTTTGTTAGCTTGTTTGTTTGATTGGCTTTTTCGTTTGTTTGTTAGTTTGTTGTTTGTTTGTTGTTTGTTTGTTTGTTTGTTAGTCAGTTAGTTAGTTTATTTGTTAGATTGTTTGTATGTTTGATTGATTGGTTTGTTTGTTTCTTAGTTAGATTGTTTGTTTGTTAGTTAATTAGTTAGTTTGTTTGTTCGTTTGTTAGTTAGTTAGTTAGATTGATAGGTTTCTTTGTTTGTTTGTTAGTTTGTTTGTTTGTTTATATGTTTGTTTGTTTGTTCGTTCGTTAGTTAATTAGTTAGTTAGTTAGTTTGATAGGTTTGATTGTTTGTTTGTTTGTTCGATTGATTGTTTGTTTGTTTGATTGATTGTTAGTTTGTTTGTTATTTTGTTTGTATGTTTGATTGATTGGTTTGTTTGTTTCTTAGTTAGTTTGTTTGTTTGTTAGTTAGTTAGTTAGTTTGATAGGTTTGTTTGTTTGTTTGTTTTTTAGTCAGTTAGTTAGTTTATTTGTTAGATTGTTTGTATGTTTGATTGATTGGTTTGTTTGTTAGTTAGTTAGTTAGTTTGTTTTGTTACTTAGTTAGTTTGTTTGTTTGTTAGCTTGTTTGTTTGATTGGCTTGTTTGTTTGATTGGCTTGTTTGTTTGTTAGTTTGTTATTTGTTTGTTGTTTGTTTGTTTGTTTGTTTGTTTGTTCGTTTGTTAGTTAGTTAGTTAGTTAGTTTGATAGGTTTCCTTGTTTGTTTGTTTGTTCGATTGATTGTTTGTTTGTTTGATTGATTGTTAGTTTGTTTGTTAGTTTGTTTGTTCGTTTGTTCGTTTGTTCGTTTGTTCGTTTGTTCGTTTGTTCGTTTGTTCGTTTGTTCGTTTGTTCGTTTGTTCGTTTGTTCGTTTGTTCGTTTGTTCGTTTGTTCGTTTGTTCGTTTGTTCGTTTGTTCGTTTGTTCGTTTGTTCGTTTGTTCGTTTGTTCGTTTGTTCGTTTGTTCGTTTGTGCGTTTGTTCGTTTGTTCGTTTGTTCGTTTGTTCGTTTGTTCGTTTGTTCGTTTGTTCATTTGTTCGTTTGTTCGTTTGTTTGTTTGCTTGTTTGTTCGTTAGTTAGTTAGTTAGTTAGTTAGTTTGATAGGTTTCCTTGTTTGTTTGTTTGTTCGATTGATTGTTTGTTCGATTGATTGTTTGTTTGTTTGATTGTTTGTTTGTTTGATTATTTGTTTGTTTGTTTGTTAATTAGTTTGTTTGTTTGTTAGATTGTTTGTTTGTTTTTTTGTTTGTTTGTTTGTTTGTTTGTTCGTTTGTTAGTTAGTTAGTAAGTTAGTCGGTTTGTTTGTTCGTTAGTTAGTTAGTAAGTTGGTTTGTTTGTTAATTAGTCTGTTTGTATATATGTCAGTTAGTTAGTTAGTTAGTTTGTTTGTTTGTTAGTTTGTTTGTTAGTTTGTTTGTTAGTTTGTTTGTATGTTTGATTGATTGGTTTGTTTGTTTCTTAGTTTGTTTGTTTGTTTGGTAGTTAATTAGTTAGTTTGTTTGTTCGTTTGTTAGTTAGTTAGTTAGTTTGATAGGTTTCTTTGTTTGTTTGTTAGTTTGTTTGTTTGTTTGTTTGTTTATGTGTTCGTTTGTTTGTTAGGTAGATTGTTTGTTAGTTAGTTTGTTTGTTTGTTAGTTTGTTTGTTTGTTTGTTTGTTTATGTGTTCGTTTGTTTGTTAGGTAGATTGTTTGTTAGTTAGTTTGTTTGTTAGATAGTTTGTTTATCTGTTTGTTTGTTTGTTAGTTAGTTTGTTCGTTCGTTTTTTTGTTCGTTCGTTCGTTCGTTCGTTCGTTCGTTCGTTCGTTCGTTCGTTCGTTCGTTCGTTCGTTCGTTCGTTCGTTCGTTCGTTCGTTCGTTCGTTCGTTCGTTCGTTCGTTCGTTCGTTCGTTCGTTCGTTCGTTCGTTCGTTCGTTCGTTCGTTCGTTCGTTCGTTCGTTCGTTCGTTCGTTCGTTCGTTCGTTCGTTCGTTCGTTCGTTCGTTCGTTCGTTCGTTCGTTCGTTCGTTCGTTCGTTCGTTCGTTCGTTCGTTCGTTCGTTCGTTCGTTCGTTCGTTCGTTCGTTCGTTCGTTCGTTCGTTCGTTCGTTCGTTCGTTCGTTCGTTCGTTCGTTCGTTCGTTCGTTCGTTCGTTCGTTCGTTCGTTCGTTCGTTCGTTCGTTCGTTCGTTCGTTCGTTCGTTCGTTCGTTCGTTCGTTCGTTCGTTCGTTCGTTCGTTCGTTCGTTCGTTCGTTCGTTCGTTCGTTCGTTCGTTCGTTCGTTCGTTCGTTCGTTCGTTCGTTCGTTCGTTCGTTCGTTCGTTCGTTCGTTCGTTCGTTCGTTCGTTCGTTCGTTCGTTCGTTCGTTCGTTCGTTCGTTCGTTCGTTCGTTCGTTCGTTCGTTCGTTCGTTCGTTCGTTCGTTCGTTCGTTCGTTCGTTCGTTCGTTCGTTCGTTCGTTCGTTCGTTCGTTCGTTCGTTCGTTCGTTCGTTCGTTCGTTCGTTCGTTCGTTCGTTCGTTCGTTCGTTCGTTCGTTCGTTCGTTCGTTCGTTCGTTCGTTCGTTCGTTCGTTCGTTCGTTCGTTCGTTCGTTCGTTCGTTCGTTCGTTCGTTCGTTCGTTCGTTCGTTCGTTCGTTCGTTCGTTCGTTCGTTCGTTCGTTCGTTCGTTCGTTCGTTCGTTCGTTCGTTCGTTCGTTCGTTCGTTCGTTCGTTCGTTCGTTCGTTCGTTCGTTCGTTCGTTCGTTCGTTCGTTCGTTCGTTCGTTCGTTCGTTCGTTCGTTCGTTCGTTCGTTCGTTCGTTCGTTCGTTCGTTCGTTCGTTCGTTCGTTCGTTCGTTCGTTCGTTCGTTCGTTCGTTCGTTCGTTCGTTCGTTCGTTCGTTCGTTCGTTCGTTCGTTCGTTCGTTCGTTCGTTCGTTCGTTCGTTCGTTCGTTCGTTCGTTCGTTCGTTCGTTCGTTCGTTCGTTCGTTCGTTCGTTCGTTCGTTCGTTCGTTCGTTCGTTCGTTCGTTCGTTCGTTCGTTCGTTCGTTCGTTCGTTCGTTCGTTCGTTCGTTCGTTCGTTCGTTCGTTCGTTCGTTCGTTCGTTCGTTCGTTCGTTCGTTCGTTCGTTCGTTCGTTCGTTCGTTCGTTCGTTCGTTCGTTCGTTCGTTCGTTCGTTCGTTCGTTCGTTCGTTCGTTCGTTCGTTCGTTCGTTCGTTCGTTCGTTCGTTCGTTCGTTCGTTCGTTCGTTCGTTCGTTCGTTCGTTCGTTCGTTCGTTCGTTCGTTCGTTCGTTCGTTCGTTCGTTCGTTCGTTCGTTCGTTCGTTCGTTCGTTCGTTCGTTCGTTCGTTCGTTCGTTCGTTCGTTCGTTCGTTCGTTCGTTCGTTCGTTCGTTCGTTCGTTCGTTCGTTCGTTCGTTCGTTCGTTCGTTCGTTCGTTCGTTCGTTCGTTCGTTCGTTCGTTCGTTCGTTCGTTCGTTCGTTCGTTCGTTCGTTCGTTCGTTCGTTCGTTCGTTCGTTCGTTCGTTCGTTCGTTCGTTCGTTCGTTCGTTCGTTCGTTCGTTCGTTCGTTCGTTCGTTCGTTCGTTCGTTCGTTCGTTCGTTCGTTCGTTCGTTCGTTCGTTCGTTCGTTCGTTCGTTCGTTCGTTCGTTCGTTCGTTCGTTCGTTCGTTCGTTCGTTCGTTCGTTCGTTCGTTCGTTCGTTCGTTCGTTCGTTCGTTCGTTCGTTCGTTCGTTCGTTCGTTCGTTCGTTCGTTCGTTCGTTCGTTCGTTCGTTCGTTCGTTCGTTCGTTCGTTCGTTCGTTCGTTCGTTCGTTCGTTCGTTCGTTCGTTCGTTCGTTCGTTCGTTCGTTCGTTCGTTCGTTCGTTCGTTCGTTCGTTCGTTCGTTCGTTCGTTCGTTCGTTCGTTCGTTCGTTCGTTCGTTCGTTCGTTCGTTCGTTCGTTCGTTCGTTCGTTCGTTCGTTCGTTCGTTCGTTCGTTCGTTCGTTCGTTCGTTCGTTCGTTCGTTCGTTCGTTCGTTCGTTCGTTCGTTCGTTCGTTCGTTCGTTCGTTCGTTCGTTCGTTCGTTCGTTCGTTCGTTCGTTCGTTCGTTCGTTCGTTCGTTCGTTCGTTCGTTCGTTCGTTCGTTCGTTCGTTCGTTCGTTCGTTCGTTCGTTCGTTCGTTCGTTCGTTCGTTCGTTCGTTCGTTCGTTCGTTCGTTCGTTCGTTCGTTCGTTCGTTCGTTCGTTCGTTCGTTCGTTCGTTCGTTCGTTCGTTCGTTCGTTCGTTCGTTCGTTCGTTCGTTCGTTCGTTCGTTCGTTCGTTCGTTCGTTCGTTCGTTCGTTCGTTCGTTCGTTCGTTCGTTCGTTCGTTCGTTCGTTCGTTCGTTCGTTCGTTCGTTCGTTCGTTCGTTCGTTCGTTCGTTCGTTCGTTCGTTCGTTCGTTCGTTCGTTCGTTCGTTCGTTCGTTCGTTCGTTCGTTCGTTCGTTCGTTCGTTCGTTCGTTCGTTCGTTCGTTCGTTCGTTCGTTCGTTCGTTCGTTCGTTCGTTCGTTCGTTCGTTCGTTCGTTCGTTCGTTCGTTCGTTCGTTCGTTCGTTCGTTCGTTCGTTCGTTCGTTCGTTCGTTCGTTCGTTCGTTCGTTCGTTCGTTCGTTCGTTCGTTCGTTCGTTCGTTCGTTCGTTCGTTCGTTCGTTCGTTCGTTCGTTCGTTCGTTCGTTCGTTCGTTCGTTCGTTCGTTCGTTCGTTCGTTCGTTCGTTCGTTCGTTCGTTCGTTCGTTCGTTCGTTCGTTCGTTCGTTCGTTCGTTCGTTCGTTCGTTCGTTCGTTCGTTCGTTCGTTCGTTCGTTCGTTCGTTCGTTCGTTCGTTCGTTCGTTCGTTCGTTCGTTCGTTCGTTCGTTCGTTCGTTCGTTCGTTCGTTCGTTCGTTCGTTCGTTCGTTCGTTCGTTCGTTCGTTCGTTCGTTCGTTCGTTCGTTCGTTCGTTCGTTCGTTCGTTCGTTCGTTCGTTCGTTCGTTCGTTCGTTCGTTCGTTCGTTCGTTCGTTCGTTCGTTCGTTCGTTCGTTCGTTCGTTCGTTCGTTCGTTCGTTCGTTCGTTCGTTCGTTCGTTCGTTCGTTCGTTCGTTCGTTCGTTCGTTCGTTCGTTCGTTCGTTCGTTCGTTCGTTCGTTCGTTCGTTCGTTCGTTCGTTCGTTCGTTCGTTCGTTCGTTCGTTCGTTCGTTCGTTCGTTCGTTCGTTCGTTCGTTCGTTCGTTCGTTCGTTCGTTCGTTCGTTCGTTCGTTCGTTCGTTCGTTCGTTCGTTCGTTCGTTCGTTCGTTCGTTCGTTCGTTCGTTCGTTCGTTCGTTCGTTCGTTCGTTCGTTCGTTCGTTCGTTCGTTCGTTCGTTCGTTCGTTCGTTCGTTCGTTCGTTCGTTCGTTCGTTCGTTCGTTCGTTCGTTCGTTCGTTCGTTCGTTCGTTCGTTCGTTCGTTCGTTCGTTCGTTCGTTCGTTCGTTCGTTCGTTCGTTCGTTCGTTCGTTCGTTCGTTCGTTCGTTCGTTCGTTCGTTCGTTCGTTCGTTCGTTCGTTCGTTCGTTCGTTCGTTCGTTCGTTCGTTCGTTCGTTCGTTCGTTCGTTCGTTCGTTCGTTCGTTCGTTCGTTCGTTCGTTCGTTCGTTCGTTCGTTCGTTCGTTCGTTCGTTCGTTCGTTCGTTCGTTCGTTCGTTCGTTCGTTCGTTCGTTCGTTCGTTCGTTCGTTCGTTCGTTCGTTCGTTCGTTCGTTCGTTCGTTCGTTCGTTCGTTCGTTCGTTCGTTCGTTCGTTCGTTCGTTCGTTCGTTCGTTCGTTCGTTCGTTCGTTCGTTCGTTCGTTCGTTCGTTCGTTCGTTCGTTCGTTCGTTCGTTCGTTCGTTCGTTCGTTCGTTCGTTCGTTCGTTCGTTCGTTCGTTCGTTCGTTCGTTCGTTCGTTCGTTCGTTCGTTCGTTCGTTCGTTCGTTCGTTCGTTCGTTCGTTCGTTCGTTCGTTCGTTCGTTCGTTCGTTCGTTCGTTCGTTCGTTCGTTCGTTCGTTCGTTCGTTCGTTCGTTCGTTCGTTCGTTCGTTCGTTCGTTCGTTCGTTCGTTCGTTCGTTCGTTCGTTCGTTCGTTCGTTCGTTCGTTCGTTCGTTCGTTCGTTCGTTCGTTCGTTCGTTCGTTCGTTCGTTCGTTCGTTCGTTCGTTCGTTCGTTCGTTCGTTCGTTCGTTCGTTCGTTCGTTCGTTCGTTCGTTCGTTCGTTCGTTCGTTCGTTCGTTCGTTCGTTCGTTCGTTCGTTCGTTCGTTCGTTCGTTCGTTCGTTCGTTCGTTCGTTCGTTCGTTCGTTCGTTCGTTCGTTCGTTCGTTCGTTCGTTCGTTCGTTCGTTCGTTCGTTCGTTCGTTCGTTCGTTCGTTCGTTCGTTCGTTCGTTCGTTCGTTCGTTCGTTCGTTCGTTCGTTCGTTCGTTCGTTCGTTCGTTCGTTCGTTCGTTCGTTCGTTCGTTCGTTCGTTCGTTCGTTCGTTCGTTCGTTCGTTCGTTCGTTCGTTCGTTCGTTCGTTCGTTCGTTCGTTCGTTCGTTCGTTCGTTCGTTCGTTCGTTCGTTCGTTCGTTCGTTCGTTCGTTCGTTCGTTCGTTCGTTCGTTCGTTCGTTCGTTCGTTCGTTCGTTCGTTCGTTCGTTCGTTCGTTCGTTCGTTCGTTCGTTCGTTCGTTCGTTCGTTCGTTCGTTCGTTCGTTCGTTCGTTCGTTCGTTCGTTCGTTCGTTCGTTCGTTCGTTCGTTCGTTCGTTCGTTCGTTCGTTCGTTCGTTCGTTCGTTCGTTCGTTCGTTCGTTCGTTCGTTCGTTCGTTCGTTCGTTCGTTCGTTCGTTCGTTCGTTCGTTCGTTCGTTCGTTCGTTCGTTCGTTCGTTCGTTCGTTCGTTCGTTCGTTCGTTCGTTCGTTCGTTCGTTCGTTCGTTCGTTCGTTCGTTCGTTCGTTCGTTCGTTCGTTCGTTCGTTCGTTCGTTCGTTCGTTCGTTCGTTCGTTCGTTCGTTCGTTCGTTCGTTCGTTCGTTCGTTCGTTCGTTCGTTCGTTCGTTCGTTCGTTCGTTCGTTCGTTCGTTCGTTCGTTCGTTCGTTCGTTCGTTCGTTCGTTCGTTCGTTCGTTCGTTCGTTCGTTCGTTCGTTCGTTCGTTCGTTCGTTCGTTCGTTCGTTCGTTCGTTCGTTCGTTCGTTCGTTCGTTCGTTCGTTCGTTCGTTCGTTCGTTCGTTCGTTCGTTCGTTCGTTCGTTCGTTCGTTCGTTCGTTCGTTCGTTCGTTCGTTCGTTCGTTCGTTCGTTCGTTCGTTCGTTCGTTCGTTCGTTCGTTCGTTCGTTCGTTCGTTCGTTCGTTCGTTCGTTCGTTCGTTCGTTCGTTCGTTCGTTCGTTCGTTCGTTCGTTCGTTCGTTCGTTCGTTCGTTCGTTCGTTCGTTCGTTCGTTCGTTCGTTCGTTCGTTCGTTCGTTCGTTCGTTCGTTCGTTCGTTCGTTCGTTCGTTCGTTCGTTCGTTCGTTCGTTCGTTCGTTCGTTCGTTCGTTCGTTCGTTCGTTCGTTCGTTCGTTCGTTCGTTCGTTCGTTCGTTCGTTCGTTCGTTCGTTCGTTCGTTCGTTCGTTCGTTCGTTCGTTCGTTCGTTCGTTCGTTCGTTCGTTCGTTCGTTCGTTCGTTCGTTCGTTCGTTCGTTCGTTCGTTCGTTCGTTCGTTCGTTCGTTCGTTCGTTCGTTCGTTCGTTCGTTCGTTCGTTCGTTCGTTCGTTCGTTCGTTCGTTCGTTCGTTCGTTCGTTCGTTCGTTCGTTCGTTCGTTCGTTCGTTCGTTCGTTCGTTCGTTCGTTCGTTCGTTCGTTCGTTCGTTCGTTCGTTCGTTCGTTCGTTCGTTCGTTCGTTCGTTCGTTCGTTCGTTCGTTCGTTCGTTCGTTCGTTCGTTCGTTCGTTCGTTCGTTCGTTCGTTCGTTCGTTCGTTCGTTCGTTCGTTCGTTCGTTCGTTCGTTCGTTCGTTCGTTCGTTCGTTCGTTCGTTCGTTCGTTCGTTCGTTCGTTCGTTCGTTCGTTCGTTCGTTCGTTCGTTCGTTCGTTCGTTCGTTCGTTCGTTCGTTCGTTCGTTCGTTCGTTCGTTCGTTCGTTCGTTCGTTCGTTCGTTCGTTCGTTCGTTCGTTCGTTCGTTCGTTCGTTCGTTCGTTCGTTCGTTCGTTCGTTCGTTCGTTCGTTCGTTCGTTCGTTCGTTCGTTCGTTCGTTCGTTCGTTCGTTCGTTCGTTCGTTCGTTCGTTCGTTCGTTCGTTCGTTCGTTCGTTCGTTCGTTCGTTCGTTCGTTCGTTCGTTCGTTCGTTCGTTCGTTCGTTCGTTCGTTCGTTCGTTCGTTCGTTCGTTCGTTCGTTCGTTCGTTCGTTCGTTCGTTCGTTCGTTCGTTCGTTCGTTCGTTCGTTCGTTCGTTCGTTCGTTCGTTCGTTCGTTCGTTCGTTCGTTCGTTCGTTCGTTCGTTCGTTCGTTCGTTCGTTCGTTCGTTCGTTCGTTCGTTCGTTCGTTCGTTCGTTCGTTCGTTCGTTCGTTCGTTCGTTCGTTCGTTCGTTCGTTCGTTCGTTCGTTCGTTCGTTCGTTCGTTCGTTCGTTCGTTCGTTCGTTCGTTCGTTCGTTCGTTCGTTCGTTCGTTCGTTCGTTCGTTCGTTCGTTCGTTCGTTCGTTCGTTCGTTCGTTCGTTCGTTCGTTCGTTCGTTCGTTCGTTCGTTCGTTCGTTCGTTCGTTCGTTCGTTCGTTCGTTCGTTCGTTCGTTCGTTCGTTCGTTCGTTCGTTCGTTCGTTCGTTCGTTCGTTCGTTCGTTCGTTCGTTCGTTCGTTCGTTCGTTCGTTCGTTCGTTCGTTCGTTCGTTCGTTCGTTCGTTCGTTCGTTCGTTCGTTCGTTCGTTCGTTCGTTCGTTCGTTCGTTCGTTCGTTCGTTCGTTCGTTCGTTCGTTCGTTCGTTCGTTCGTTCGTTCGTTCGTTCGTTCGTTCGTTCGTTCGTTCGTTCGTTCGTTCGTTCGTTCGTTCGTTCGTTCGTTCGTTCGTTCGTTCGTTCGTTCGTTCGTTCGTTCGTTCGTTCGTTCGTTCGTTCGTTCGTTCGTTCGTTCGTTCGTTCGTTCGTTCGTTCGTTCGTTCGTTCGTTCGTTCGTTCGTTCGTTCGTTCGTTCGTTCGTTCGTTCGTTCGTTCGTTCGTTCGTTCGTTCGTTCGTTCGTTCGTTCGTTCGTTCGTTCGTTCGTTCGTTCGTTCGTTCGTTCGTTCGTTCGTTCGTTCGTTCGTTCGTTCGTTCGTTCGTTCGTTCGTTCGTTCGTTCGTTCGTTCGTTCGTTCGTTCGTTCGTTCGTTCGTTCGTTCGTTCGTTCGTTCGTTCGTTCGTTCGTTCGTTCGTTCGTTCGTTCGTTCGTTCGTTCGTTCGTTCGTTCGTTCGTTCGTTCGTTCGTTCGTTCGTTCGTTCGTTCGTTCGTTCGTTCGTTCGTTCGTTCGTTCGTTCGTTCGTTCGTTCGTTCGTTCGTTCGTTCGTTCGTTCGTTCGTTCGTTCGTTCGTTCGTTCGTTCGTTCGTTCGTTCGTTCGTTCGTTCGTTCGTTCGTTCGTTCGTTCGTTCGTTCGTTCGTTCGTTCGTTCGTTCGTTCGTTC
Source organism: Megalopta genalis (assembly GCF_051020955.1). Lineage (NCBI taxonomy): Eukaryota > Metazoa > Arthropoda > Insecta > Hymenoptera > Halictidae > Megalopta > Megalopta genalis. The sequence continues at coordinate 2,099,623 of NC_135015.1, read as the reverse complement.
GTTCGTTCGTTCGTTCGTTCGTTCGTTCGTTCGTTCGTTCGTTCGTTCGTTCGTTCGTTCGTTCGTTCGTTCGTTCGTTCGTTCGTTCGTTCGTTCGTTCGTTCGTTCGTTCGTTCGTTCGTTCGTTCGTTCGTTCGTTCGTTCGTTCGTTCGTTCGTTCGTTCGTTCGTTCGTTCGTTCGTTCGTTCGTTCGTTCGTTCGTTCGTTCGTTCGTTCGTTCGTTCGTTCGTTCGTTCGTTCGTTCGTTCGTTCGTTCGTTCGTTCGTTCGTTCGTTCGTTCGTTCGTTCGTTCGTTCGTTCGTTCGTTCGTTCGTTCGTTCGTTCGTTCGTTCGTTCGTTCGTTCGTTCGTTCGTTCGTTCGTTCGTTCGTTCGTTCGTTCGTTCGTTCGTTCGTTCGTTCGTTCGTTCGTTCGTTCGTTCGTTCGTTCGTTCGTTCGTTCGTTCGTTCGTTCGTTCGTTCGTTCGTTCGTTCGTTCGTTCGTTCGTTCGTTCGTTCGTTCGTTCGTTCGTTCGTTCGTTCGTTCGTTCGTTCGTTCGTTCGTTCGTTCGTTCGTTCGTTCGTTCGTTCGTTCGTTCGTTCGTTCGTTCGTTCGTTCGTTCGTTCGTTCGTTCGTTCGTTCGTTCGTTCGTTCGTTCGTTCGTTCGTTCGTTCGTTCGTTCGTTCGTTCGTTCGTTCGTTCGTTCGTTCGTTCGTTCGTTCGTTCGTTCGTTCGTTCGTTCGTTCGTTCGTTCGTTCGTTCGTTCGTTCGTTCGTTCGTTCGTTCGTTCGTTCGTTCGTTCGTTCGTTCGTTCGTTCGTTCGTTCGTTCGTTCGTTCGTTCGTTCGTTCGTTCGTTCGTTCGTTCGTTCGTTCGTTCGTTCGTTCGTTCGTTCGTTCGTTCGTTCGTTCGTTCGTTCGTTCGTTCGTTCGTTCGTTCGTTCGTTCGTTCGTTCGTTCGTTCGTTCGTTCGTTCGTTCGTTCGTTCGTTCGTTCGTTCGTTCGTTCGTTCGTTCGTTCGTTCGTTCGTTCGTTCGTTCGTTCGTTCGTTCGTTCGTTCGTTCGTTCGTTCGTTCGTTCGTTCGTTCGTTCGTTCGTTCGTTCGTTCGTTCGTTCGTTCGTTCGTTCGTTCGTTCGTTCGTTCGTTCGTTCGTTCGTTCGTTCGTTCGTTCGTTCGTTCGTTCGTTCGTTCGTTCGTTCGTTCGTTCGTTCGTTCGTTCGTTCGTTCGTTCGTTCGTTCGTTCGTTCGTTCGTTCGTTCGTTCGTTCGTTCGTTCGTTCGTTCGTTCGTTCGTTCGTTCGTTCGTTCGTTCGTTCGTTCGTTCGTTCGTTCGTTCGTTCGTTCGTTCGTTCGTTCGTTCGTTCGTTCGTTCGTTCGTTCGTTCGTTCGTTCGTTCGTTCGTTCGTTCGTTCGTTCGTTCGTTCGTTCGTTCGTTCGTTCGTTCGTTCGTTCGTTCGTTCGTTCGTTCGTTCGTTCGTTCGTTCGTTCGTTCGTTCGTTCGTTCGTTCGTTCGTTCGTTCGTTCGTTCGTTCGTTCGTTCGTTCGTTCGTTCGTTCGTTCGTTCGTTCGTTCGTTCGTTCGTTCGTTCGTTCGTTCGTTCGTTCGTTCGTTCGTTCGTTCGTTCGTTCGTTCGTTCGTTCGTTCGTTCGTTCGTTCGTTCGTTCGTTCGTTCGTTCGTTCGTTCGTTCGTTCGTTCGTTCGTTCGTTCGTTCGTTCGTTCGTTCGTTCGTTCGTTCGTTCGTTCGTTCGTTCGTTCGTTCGTTCGTTCGTTCGTTCGTTCGTTCGTTCGTTCGTTCGTTCGTTCGTTCGTTCGTTCGTTCGTTCGTTCGTTCGTTCGTTCGTTCGTTCGTTCGTTCGTTCGTTCGTTCGTTCGTTCGTTCGTTCGTTCGTTCGTTCGTTCGTTCGTTCGTTCGTTCGTTCGTTCGTTCGTTCGTTCGTTCGTTCGTTCGTTCGTTCGTTCGTTCGTTCGTTCGTTCGTTCGTTCGTTCGTTCGTTCGTTCGTTCGTTCGTTCGTTCGTTCGTTCGTTCGTTCGTTCGTTCGTTCGTTCGTTCGTTCGTTCGTTCGTTCGTTCGTTCGTTCGTTCGTTCGTTCGTTCGTTCGTTCGTTCGTTCGTTCGTTCGTTCGTTCGTTCGTTCGTTCGTTCGTTCGTTCGTTCGTTCGTTCGTTCGTTCGTTCGTTCGTTCGTTCGTTCGTTCGTTCGTTCGTTCGTTCGTTCGTTCGTTCGTTCGTTCGTTCGTTCGTTCGTTCGTTCGTTCGTTCGTTCGTTCGTTCGTTCGTTCGTTCGTTCGTTCGTTCGTTCGTTCGTTCGTTCGTTCGTTCGTTCGTTCGTTCGTTCGTTCGTTCGTTCGTTCGTTCGTTCGTTCGTTCGTTCGTTCGTTCGTTCGTTCGTTCGTTCGTTCGTTCGTTCGTTCGTTCGTTCGTTCGTTCGTTCGTTCGTTCGTTCGTTCGTTCGTTCGTTCGTTCGTTCGTTCGTTCGTTCGTTCGTTCGTTCGTTCGTTCGTTCGTTCGTTCGTTCGTTCGTTCGTTCGTTCGTTCGTTCGTTCGTTCGTTCGTTCGTTCGTTCGTTCGTTCGTTCGTTCGTTCGTTCGTTCGTTCGTTCGTTCGTTCGTTCGTTCGTTCGTTCGTTCGTTCGTTCGTTCGTTCGTTCGTTCGTTCGTTCGTTCGTTCGTTCGTTCGTTCGTTCGTTCGTTCGTTCGTTCGTTCGTTCGTTCGTTCGTTCGTTCGTTCGTTCGTTCGTTCGTTCGTTCGTTCGTTCGTTCGTTCGTTCGTTCGTTCGTTCGTTCGTTCGTTCGTTCGTTCGTTCGTTCGTTCGTTCGTTCGTTCGTTCGTTCGTTCGTTCGTTCGTTCGTTCGTTCGTTCGTTCGTTCGTTCGTTCGTTCGTTCGTTCGTTCGTTCGTTCGTTCGTTCGTTCGTTCGTTCGTTCGTTCGTTCGTTCGTTCGTTCGTTCGTTCGTTCGTTCGTTCGTTCGTTCGTTCGTTCGTTCGTTCGTTCGTTCGTTCGTTCGTTCGTTCGTTCGTTCGTTCGTTCGTTCGTTCGTTCGTTCGTTCGTTCGTTCGTTCGTTCGTTCGTTCGTTCGTTCGTTCGTTCGTTCGTTTGTTCGTTTGTTTGTTTGTTTGTTTGTTTGATAGTTTGTTTGTTTGTTTGTTCGTTAGTTAGATAGTAAGTTGGTTTGTTTGTTAGTTAGTCTGTTTGTATGTATGTCAGTTAGTTAGTTAGTTAGTTAGTTTTCTTGTTAGTTTGTTTGTATGTTTGATTGATTGGTTTGTTTGTTTCTTAGTTAATTTGTTTGTTTGTTAGTTAATTAGTTAGTTTGTTTGTTCGTTTGTTAGTTAGTTAGTTAGTTTGATAGGTTTCTTTGTTTGTTTGTTAGTTTGTTTGTTTGTTTGTTAGTTTGTCTGTTTGTTTGTTTGTTAGTTAGTTTGTTTGTTTGTTAGTTTGTTTGTTAGTTTGTTTGTTCGTTTGTTTGTTTGTTTGATTGATTGGTTTGTTTGTTTCTAAGTTAGTTTGTTTGTTTGTTCGTTTGATTGTTTGTTTGTTTGTTTGTATGTTCGTTCGTCAGTTAGTTAGTTAGTTAGTTAGTTTGATAGGTTTCCTTGTTTGTTTGTTTGTTCGATTGATTGTTTGTTTCTTTGATTGATAGTTAGTTTGTTTGTTCGTTTGTTAGTTAGTTAGTTAGTTTGATAGGTTTCTTTGTTTGTTTGTTTGTTAGTTAGTTTGTTTGTTTGTTTGTTAGTTAGTTTGTTTGTTCGCTTGTTTGTTTGTTTGATTGTTTGTTTGTTTGTTTGTTCGTTTGTTTGTTCATCTGTTAGTTAGTTAGTTAGTTAGTTAGTTTGATAGGTTTCCTTGTTTGTTTGTTTGTTCGATTGATTGTTTGCTTGTTTGCATGTTTGCTTGTTTGCTTGTTTGCTTGTTTGCTTGTTTGCTTGTTTGCTTGTTTGCTTGTTTGCTTGTTTGCTTGTTTGCTTGTTTGCTTGTTTGCTTGTTTGCTTGTTTGCTTGTTTGCTTGTTTGCTTGTTTGCTTGTTTGCTTGTTTGCTTGTTTGCTTGTTTGCTTGTTTGCTTGTTTGCTTGTTTGCTTGTTTGCTTGTTTGCTTGTTTGCTTGTTTGCTTGTTTGCTTGTTTGCTTGTTTGCTTGTTTGCTTGTTTGCTTGTTTGCTTGTTTGCTTGTTTGCTTGTTTGCTTGTTTGCTTGTTTGCTTGTTTGCTTGTTTGCATGTTTGCTTGTTTGCTTGTTTGCTTGTTTGCTTGTTTGCTTGTTTGCTTGTTTGCTTGTTTGCTTGTTTGCTTGTTTGCTTGTTTGCTTGTTTGCTTGTTTGCTTGTTTGCTTGTTTGCTTGTTTGCTTGTTTGCTTGTTTGCTTGTTTGCTTGTTTGCTTGTTTGTTTGTTTGTTTGTTTGCTTGTTTGTTAGTTAGTAAGTTAGTTTGATAGGTTTCTTTGTTTGTTAGTTAGTTAGTTAGTTAGTTTGTTTGTTTGTTTGTTTGTTTGTTTGTTTGTTAGTCAGTTAGTTAGTTTATTTGTTAGATTGTTCGTATGTTTGATTGATTGGTTTGTTTGTTTGTTAGTTAGTTTGTTTGTTTGTTAGTTAGTTAGTTAGATTGTTTGTTAGCTTGTTTGTATGTTTGATTGATTGGTTTGTTTGTTTCTTAGTTAGTTTATTTGTTTGTTATTTAATTAGTTAGTTTGTTTGTTCGTTTATTAGTTAGTTAGTTAGTTTGATAGGTTTCTTTGTTTGTTAGTTAGTTTGTTTGTTTGTTTGTTAGTTTGTTTGTTTGTTTGTTTGTTTGTTTGTTTGTTTGTTAGTCAGTTAGTTAGTTTATTTGTTAGATTGTTTGTATGTTTGATCGATTGGTTTGTTTGTTAGTTAGTTTGTTTGTTTGTTAGTTAGTCAGTTAGTTTGTTTGTTAGCTTGTTTGTATGTTTGATTGAATGGTTTGTTTGTTTCTTAGTTAGTTTGTTTGTTTTTTAGTTAATTAGTTAGTTTGTTTGTTCGTTTGTTACTTAGTTAGTTAGTTTGATAGGTTTCTTTGTTTGTTTGTTTGTTTGTTTATCTGTTTGTTTGTTTGTTAGTTTATTTGTTAGTTAGTTTGTTTGTTCGTTTGTTTGTTTGTTTGTTTGTTTGTTTGTTTGTTTGTTAGTTAGTTTGTTTGTTCGTTTGTTTGTTTGTTTGTTTGCTTGTTTGTTTGTTTGTTTGTTTGTTAGTTTGTTTGTTTGTTTGTTTGTTAGTTAGTTTGTTTGTTAGTTAGTTAGTTAGTTTGATAGGTTTCCTTGTTTGTTTGTTTGTTCGATTGATTGTTTGATTGATTGTTAGTATGTTTGTATGTTTGATTGATTGGTTTGTTTGTTTCTTAGTTAGTTTGTTTGTTTGTTAGTTAATTAGTTAGTTTGTTTGTTCGTTTGTTAGTTAGTTAGTTAGTTTGATAGGTTTCTTTGTTTGTTAGTTAGTTAGTTAGTTTGTTTGTTTGTTTGTTTGTTTGTTCGTTTGTTAGTTAGTTAGTTAGTTAGTTTGATAGGTTTCCTTGTTTGTTTGTTTGTTCGATTGATTGTTTGTTTGTTTGATTGATTGTTTGTTTGTTTGATTGTTTGTTTGTTAGTCAGTTAGTTAGTTTATTTGTTAGATTGTTTGTATGTTTGATTGATTGGTTTGTTTGTTTGTTAGTTAGTTTGTTTTTTTGTTAGTTAGTTAGTTCGTTTGTTTGTTTGTTTGTTTGATTGTTTGATTGTTTGTTCGTTAGTTAGTTTATTTGTTTGTTTATCTGTTTGTTAGTTTGTTCGTTTGTTCGTTTGTTCGTTTGTTCGTTTGTTCGTTTGTTCGTTTGTTCGTCTGTTCGTTTGTTCGTTTGTTCGTTTGTTCGTCTGTTCGTTTGTTCGTTTGTTCGTCTGTTCGTTTGTTCGTTTGTTCGTTTGTTCGTTTGTTCGTTTGTTCGTTTGTTCGTTTGTTCGTTTGTTCGTTTGTTCGTTTGTTCGTTTGTTCGTTCGTGCGTGTATTCGTTCGTTCGTTCGTTCGTGTATTTGTTCGTTCGTTCGTTCGTGTATTCGTTCGTTCGTTCGTTCGTGTATTTGTTCGTTCGTTCGTTCGTTCGTGTATTTGTTCGTTCGTTCGTTCGTTCGTGTATTTGTTCGTTCGTTCGTTCATGTATTTGTTCGTTCGTTCGTTTGTTCGTGTATTTGTTCGTTCGTTCGTTCGTGTATTTGTTCGTTCGTTCGTTCGTGTATTTGTTCGTTCGTTCGTTCGTTCGTGTATTTTTTCGTTCGTTCGTTCGTGTATTTGTTCGTTCGTTCGTTCGTGTATTTGTTCGTTCGTTCGTTCGTGTATTTGTTCGTTCGTTCGTTCGTTCGTGTATTTGTTCGTTCGTTCGTTCATGTATTTGTTCGTTCGTTCGTTTGTTCGTGTATTTGTTCGTTCGTTCGTTTGTTCGTGTATTTGTTCGTTCGTTCGTTCGTGTATTTGTTCGTTCGTTCGTTCGTTCGTGTATTTGTTCGTTCGTTCGTGTATTTGTTCGTTCGTTCGTTCGTGTATTTGTTCGTTCGTTCGTTCGTGTATTTGTTCGTTCGTTCGTTCGTTCGTGTATTTTTTCGTTCGTTCGTTCGTGTATTTGTTCGTTCGTTCGTTCGTGTATTTGTTCGTTCGTTCGTGTATTTGTTCGTTCGTTCGTTCGTTCGTGTATTTTTTCGTTCGTTCGTTCGTTCGTGTATTTGTTCGTTCGTTCGTTCGTGTATTTGTTCGTTCGTTCGTTCGTTCTTGTATTTGTTCGTTCGTTCGTTTGTGTATTTGTTCGTTCGTTCGTTCGTTCGTGTACTTGTTCGTTCGTTCGTTCGTGTATTTGTTCGTTCGTTCGTGTATTCGTTCGTTCGTTCGTTCGTGTATTTGTTCGTTCGTTCGTTCGTGTATTTGTTCGTTCGTTCGTTCGTGTATTTGTTCGTTCGTTCGTTCGTGTATTTGTTCGTTCGTTCGTTCGTTCGTGTATTTGTTCGTTCGTTCGTTCGTTCGTGTATTTGTTCGTTCGTTCGTTCATGTATTTGTTCGTTCGTTCGTTTGTTCGTGTATTTGTTCGTTCGTTCGTTTGTTCGTGTATTTGTTCGTTCGTTCGTTCGTGTATTTGTTCGTTCGTTCGTTCGTTCGTGTATTTGTTCGTTCGTTCGTTCGTGTATTTGTTCGTTCGTTCGTTCGTTCGTGTATTTGTTCGTTCGTTCGTTCGTTCGTGTATTTTTTCGTTCGTTCGTTCGTTCGTGTATTTGTTCGTTCGTTCGTTCGTGTATTTGTTCGTTCGTTCGTTCGTGTATTTGTTCGTTCGTTCGTTCGTTCTTGTATTTGTTCGTTCGTTCGTTTGTGTATTTTTTCGTTCGTTCGTTCGTTCGTGTATTTGTTCGTTCGTTCGTTCGTGTATTTGTTCGTTCGTTCGTTCGTGTATTTGTTCGTTCGTTCGTTCGTTCTTGTATTTGTTCGTTCGTTCGTTTGTGTATTTGTTCGTTCGTTCGTTCGTTCGTGTATTTGTTCGTTCGTTCGTTCGTGTATTTGTTCGGTCGTTCGTTCGTGTATTTGTTCGTTCGTTCGTTCGTGTATTTGTTCGTTCGTTCGTTCGTTCGTGTATTTGTTCGTTCGTTCGTTCGTGTATTTGTTCGTTCGTTCGTTCGTGTATTTGTTCGTTCGTTCGTTCGTGTATTTGTTCGTTCGTTCGTTCGTGTATTTGTTCGTTCGTTCGTTCGTTCGTGTATTTGTTCGTTCGTTCGTTCGTTCGTGTATTTGTTCGTTCGTTCGTTCATGTATTTGTTCGTTCGTTCGTTTGTTCGTGTATTTGTTCGTTCGTTCGTTTGTTCGTGTATTTGTTCGTTCGTTCGTTCGTGTATTTGTTCGTTCGTTCGTTCGTTCGTGTATTTGTTCGTTCGTTCGTTCGTGTATTTGTTCGTTCGTTCGTTCGTTCGTGTATTTGTTCGTTCGTTCGTTCGTTCGTGTATTTTTTCGTTCGTTCGTTCGTTCGTGTATTTGTTCGTTCGTTCGTTCGTGTATTTGTTCGTTCGTTCGTTCGTGAATTTGTTCGTTCGTTCGTTCGTGTATTTGTTCGTTCGTGTATTCGTTCGTTCGTTCGTTCGTTTATTTGTTCGTTCGTTCGTTCGTTCGTGTATTTGTTCGTTCGTTCGTGTATTTGTTCGTTCGTTCGTTCGTGTATTTGTTCGTTCGTTCGTTCGTGTATTTGTTCGTTCGTTCGTTCGTGTATTTGTTCGTTCGTTCGTTCGTGTATTTGTTCGTTCGTTCGTTTGTTTGTTTGTTCGTTTGTTTGTTCGTTTACTTGTTCGTTTGCTTGTTTGTTTGTTTGTTTGTTTGTAAGTTTGTTTGTAGGTTTGTTAAGGATGGAAGGAAGGAAGGAAGGAAGGAAGGAAGGAAAGAAGGAAGGAAGGAAGGATTGAAGGAAGGAAGGAAGGAAGGAAGGAAGGTAGCGAGCAAACGAACTACACTTATTAAAAGAAGGAGAAAATCCTTAAATGGCTCCTATTTCTTGCAAAAGATACAATAAATTTTTATTTTGCATATATTTGTTTCGGTATGTTATTGGTATACTTCATTCGATGTTCGAGGCCCTGGCTGCCCATTACCCTTTCTGTATCGCGCAACGTTATCGATAGGTTCACACCTATATTAGTATGAATCGAGTATCATGTATACTTTATTCGATGTACGAGTTAATAGAATTTCATCACAAAGATTACTGTAGGAATTTTAGAATTTTCAAGAGCTCAGATTAAATCTTAACAAATTCACTCTCCGATATGTTGATGCCCAATTTAAAGGTTTTTAGAGAACTTCGCAGAGTTCCTGAAGTTTCAAAAATTGTTTTGAGCGATCTCTTTTTTTCTAACGCGTACGAAGTGATCACTGTACGAATTTTTGTACTCGAATTAACAAAAGTTGGTCAGCAGCAGTTGATTTTGCAATTTCTCTGACCAAACACCAACCGTTGGCACAAGGTAAGGCAAGGGCCAAGTTTTTATTTTGTGGATGTGTTGGTTATTTTGGTCCAAAGTGACTGTAAGATTTGCGACCGCACGTTTCTCAATATGCACCCCTTGGATACACGAGGAGGCAAAGTGAATCAGAGCAGGACTAATGAACGAAATTCATTGATAGAATTATTATTTCTAATTGCTCAATATCTGTACTATTCGAAAATCAAAAGATGGGCCTTTACCCACCCACTTCATCCAATCACGTCTTGTTCTTATCGCGTAATTTAGCCAATAATGACTCAAAATCTGGAAAGTGGGAGGCATCTTATGATTTTCGAATAGTAAGAATTGCTTTTGTTAGCGATGCTGTCCATGTTCTTGATTATGTCATCTTATATTTTTATTTTACATCGATTTACATCTCGTTCGTGATTACAGTTTTAGATACAAATATTAGAAATATCTTTTTTACCCTCGGATGATAATAAGAAGGTAAGAAGTGTTTTGTAAGAATTGGGATTAAACTTTGAAATCGCTAAAAGTCCGATTCGAAAACATTGTTTTAATCTAAAATAGATCTATATTTTAAATTTCATCTGGGGGTAAACACAAGAAATTTTTTCCAAAATTTAAGGTATTATTTTTGAGTTGCTAGAAATCCTTATTGCAAATATTATTCATGCACAAAGTGAACACATTTTCAAAATTTCAGCAAAATCAGAATTTGAACGTTTTCGAAAATACAGTCTGCGACATCTGTATGGATTCTGAATTTTCGGTAATTCTCTGTAACTCTGTTTGGATTACATAGATAGCGCCAGCAGCCCTGGTAAAATATCTAGTTTAATAACATATTATACATAGTTCGACATTGTTAAAATATAATGGTTGTTAGATTTAAATAATTGTTTAATCAGAATGTTCATATTAGCTTACATCTGTTTTGAATGTTTGCATACTTATCTGTGGCATTGCACAGCAAGTAGCAACAGATGTTACATCTAAACGTAAAATAAATGTTGCTTGCTTCATTTTTATGTTAGCAGCCAAATAATTAAGTAATTTAAAATCTTGAGTATTAACAGTTCCTGTATAATAACTTTGTAAACTGTAAACAACCTTGAAACTATAATTGATTATAGTTGAGACCTAATAGGCTAAATAGGCTATAGCCTAGAGCGGCAATATTTAGGGGCGGCGGTTTTTAAGGCAAGTCCGCTTTTTAGGTTTTTCTATACACAGTAAAAAAGCATACAACCTTAAGTAGTTTTACAGCCGATTATTACGAATTTAACAAAAAATATTAACTTTCCCTACATATTATATTACATTTCAACTGGACTAATCATTTGGTAAAGATCGACACCTTGTTAGGACGCAAAAAGATTTAAATAACAAATGATACATGTTTTCATAAAAATGTTAAATCTGGTATTTTAAATGTTTACGATAATCCTTCCTCTTACTTTTTGTTTTCATTGCGAGGGGCAAATATATGTTAGCCCAGAGCGGTAAAATTTTAATCCGTCTCTAGATAATAGTGAATGGTGTTATAATAAAACTTGTTAAAGAAACTGTAGCAAACAGGTACCGATATGTACAGGGTGAGTCAGTAAAAACTACCACATAAATAATTCGCTATTTATTGATACAATGTCAAAATATATATTTCAAGTAAAATTTATTCTGTTTAAAGAACTTAATGAAATGAAGACGTTTCGAGTTTTGATGTTTTAGATTGTCTGAGAAATTATGGTGACCATGAGTGTTTTAATAGTCATCTTACACATTTTTATATTTACGTTGTATCTACTAAAAATTCGAGAACCTATAATATCATCATCAAATATCATTATCAAAAATAACCTTGCATCGCAAAACTTGTACATACAAGGTATTTTTCAATACTTTTGTCCAAAATAACGTATCCGCTAAACGATACGATTTACTTGAAATATTTTTTGTATGAATTCAATAGTTAAGAAGTTATTTCAGTTTTCTTTTTAGGCTTTTACTGTCTGAACCTGTATGACTATATTAACAAATAAACAGTTTATACAACAACTCCATATAATTCACTAAAATGTTCGGACATTTTTTAAAAAGGAATAACTTTTTCAAGAATTGAACCAAATAATTTGAATTCTTTTCAAAATGTGTTAGAAGGACTAGTTTACTACACAAGGAGTGCAAAAGTTCTTGCGGAAATTGCAACTGGTTGGAGTGTCAAAGAAATTTACTTTACTAACAAAAATTTAAGCAATGCATCTCGATAACTTGCAAACATTGAAAACGGTTGATCTTATTGTAAGCTGCAAAAAATTAAAGATAGCGAAAATCGTAATTTTTTTACGACTTTCGAACAACGACTGAGGTTTCCACATCTTTCAATAACTGTAGCTCATAACGTCAATCGATTTCGATTAAAGTTTCAGTATAAACGTAAGTTTTCCGAGATCTATAAAACGCGTTATTTAAATCTTCGTTATAGATTCAGATGAAATGTTACTTTCTTAACGTGTTTATTTTGATTTATCATTTCAATCAATTGCAACTTTCGCAAAATTTTGTTCAGGCATTGTATAGTAAACTAGTCCCTCTAATATCGCAAAAACAACCGTCATTTGGTCCAATCTTTAAAAAATTCTTCGTTAAAAGTTGTTCGAATATTTTACAGTATTTTTATATTTACAGTAAATATTGTATAAATATAAATATTGTATAAATTGACGCTCAGATTGTGCACAAAAATATACAATCTGGAAAGAGGAGATACGATTAATTGAGCCTTGCGACTCGTTTTTATAGTTACCGATTTTCAACAACAATCAACTAATCGTATCTCCTCTTTCCAGATTGTCTATTTTTGTGCACAATTTGAGCGTCAATTCGAGAGAATTTACTGTAACTTTAAATTACAATGCTGTTTGCGACGACTGCGTATACTTACGGAGCTTTCGTATCGAGAATACGTTTCTGAGAAACTACTTTTACCGGCTAATCCAATCCCTTTATCACGAATTGAAAATGCATCAGTAGGATCTGACGTTCGCATTAAATATCGAGCAAGGTACACCCGGTTCCCTATATTTGCACAGACTGTGTTGGCCCTGCCGTGTTGTAGAACAGAGGGAATGATTGAGTTCGCCGGTACCAAACGGAGTTTACATACCTCCGTACGTTTCTAGCAATGAGTGTTTTGTCGATCAAATGATCATTGATAACCGGATCTGTACGTGGAATATAAATTACCTCGAAGACCGGGAAACTGTGCGTTTCGAAGTAAAACTGTCGCTCGATTGATTCAATGAATCGTAGAAACAATCGGCATTCTTCGCGTATTTCATACGATACGTATTCTGATATTAGATGAGCTCGAACAAGTATGATTCCTTTGATATCAGAAGCTTATATCCAGGAATTTTGTAAACATATTAAATCAAAATTTATATATACGATAAAGGTTTACGTATACAATAAATTTATCTTCCTGAACTTTAGATCAATGCGGTAAACAATTGCCGTATAATGCAGTATATGCATACATATAATACAGTATAACAAAACGGCAGCTTCCGATATTTCGATTATCCTTCCGAGTTCTTCGCGCCTCGAGTATGTTTAAGCTTAAACAAATTAACAATAAAATTTCGTCACGCGACTGGAATAGATTGAACTTGACATCGACAATCGTCGTAAAAATACGATCGCGTCTCCATGCAACTATGGTTCAATCGTAGGATGCAGTCACGACGACGCCCCTTTAATTGATAACCCGATTAATTATGCATTCGGACTTTGAGCGCAACACCAGTTCACCAGTTCAAACAAGGGTGGCAAGTCGTCCGGAATGTGGCATGCAAAGTGCCGCTTGCGTGCGAAACTGTTGCGAGCGAACGTGGCTTTTGTTAAAAGCGCTTAAATTTATAATCACCTTCGTTATCGGTCCTCGCGACCGAAAGGCCACGGTTACCAAAACTTCACTACAATCGAGCAACAAATTTTGGAAACGTCCGAATATCTTATACATAGATCACTGATGAAAAGAAAATATTTTCTACATTTTTTTCAATCTCCGTAACAATCATTTCGATCTCCATAACAATTATAGTCAATTAACACCCATTCATCGCACGCTCTAGTTACTTTCAGCAAATGCCAGTCAGTTTTGTTATTTACAAAATGATCCTTTATTTTGACGTTGTTTCCGCAAGTAGGAATTTTAAGGTCAAAAAATTGTCGATTCGTACGTGATATTACTCTAATAATAGAACCGCTGGCAAAAAGCATTCGATCAAGTAAACTAAGCGTCCAGCGTTACAATTGCCCATATACAGTGAGCCACAAAAGTATTCGTACACCTTCTAAAACGCAATAACCTTTTTGAAACTGGACTAAGTAACTTGAATTTTTTTCTATGTGATAGGGAGACTAGTCTACTAGATGATTACTAAGATGCCTTTTTTAAATTTTGCTATTACTTGAGATGACAAAGAAAGTTAAGAAACTCTCGTTTTTTAACTTTTTTATCTGAGCATGTAACAAAAATTTATAAAATGCCTCTCGTAGAGATCTCGGTAACTTATATGTGTGCTGTAAATTTTATCGAAATCGATTAATTCGTCATAACTCATCTTTAATTTGTTATAACTCATAACTCAACGTTAACTGATTTTGATAAAATTTTTAGCATATATATAAGTTACCGAGATTAACGACACGCATTTTTTAAATTTTCGTTGTAGGCTCAGATAAAAAAGTTAAAAAAACGAGAGTTTTTTCATTTCTTTTATCATTCCAAGTAATAGCAAAATTTAAAAAAAGCATTTTGATCATCGTCTAGTAGACTATTTCCGCTATCATCTGAAAAAATTCTTAGTTCAGTAATTCCCTTAGTCCAGTTTTAAAAAAGTTATTACGTTTTAAAAGGTTTACGAACACTTTTGTGGGCCACTGTATTTAACACTAGATTTACGGTGCACAAAAAACAGCTGTCTTATATTAGTTTATAAAAGTAATAATAAGACATTTATTCTGATTTTTAACACGATATGAATAGTCGTAAATTAAAAAATTAGTGACCCGTCATTCTGACGGGTTCCGCAAATCTAGTGTTAACATGGAAATGAGTTTTATTCATAATGAAGCAAATATAATGACAAAGCTCATCGTACATTAGGAAGATGTTGATATAAGCATGAAAATATATCTTTTTTCCATAAATTTCTCTATTATAATCTTCATCGTTCAAAGTATCTATTACAAACTCTTCTACCTACACAATCTTATATTTGGTAAAAAGTCATGAGTATTTGTTGCGTTCTTAATATTGCTTGTAAATTTCGCTAATACTTCTATTCTTACGTTATTCTAATTATAAGACACTTATGCTTATGTAATGCTATTTTTGTCACTTCGAATTAACGCCTAAACTATGCGTCCAATGATCGCGTTCACGATTTCGTTAAAATATTTTCCGTCGGGGTTAGTAATAGCGTCAAAAGGTCGAAATAGATAAATTATCTTCGAGGAATTAGATAGGTTTTTTTATGAAGAGTCGTTTCGACACTCGGTGCAGCTGAAGTCGTATAACTTCGCGCAAGGTAGACGAATGGGAAACACGTTTCTTTCTTTACGTATCAAGTAGTGTACGGAGGAAAGAGGAATTATAGCTCACGGAGGCCTATAAACGCGAAGGCGTAAGAAAACCGACGAGCAACGAGGGGGCAGCAACTTTTAGTTCGCGACCGGGAGAGCTTGAGACCGTTAACGACACCCTGCGCGGCTTTAAAAACTAATATTTCCATCATTGTTAGCTTTTATGACGTGGTAAGTAACGCGGCCTCGTATCGTTCGCGTAAACGAAAAACTACGAGCCGGAGAGCGTTTCGATTCGCTGTTGCGCGGTGCAGATAAAAAAGAAAATAATTTCATCGATTAGTTACCACCGGGAGGGTTTGTTTAGCTTTATGGAAACACGCGCGTTTCCATTTGCGAGAGCGGAGGATAGGTAACGGTTCCACGTTCTTTTTCAGCGATGAAAAATTGACCCATCTTGTATTTGCACAGACCAATTTGCCACTTACCATCGCATCGTATCACCGAACAAGCTCGAAATATTTTCTAGGCTCGCTGTCAATTCGGTTCAAGATTTTACCGCTATAATTTCAATTCCAGCTAGCAATTTCAGTTCCGTCGGTTTTCAGCCTGTTTTTTGAATCGTTAACATGTAACCTCCCAACGTTTTGCAAAAAAATAATCGAATTTATATCGTTGTTATCTGAATTGATTGCTAGCTTTATACAGTGGCGCATAAAAGTATTCGTGCACTTTTTAAAGCGCAATAACTTTTTCAAAACTGAACTATATGACGAAGGACTAGTCTACTAAACGATGGCTAAAAAGCTTTTTATTTAATTTTGTTATTACTTGGAATGAAAAGAAAAAATTAAAAAGCCTCGTTTTTAATTCTTTTTATTCTATAACGAAAATTTAAAAAATGTCTTTTGTAGATCTTACATGCGTGCTGAAAATTTGATCGAAATCGGTTAATCCAGAGTCGAGCTACAAGCGTTGAAGGATTTAAAAAACTGCAGATTTCTTACAGTTTTTGGTCAAAATCCTGATAAAACTGCGATCTTTAATTTGTTATAACTCGTAGCAACGTGAACTGACTTCGAACAAATTTTCGACATGCATATAAGTTGCCGAGATCTACGAAAGGCATTTTTCAAATTTTCATTATAGGCTCAGATAAAAAAAAGTTAAAAAACGAAGGTTTTTAATTTTTCCTTTTCATTCCAAGTAATGATAAAATTAAGAAAAAGCATCTCAGTCATTGACTAGTGAACTAGTCTCTCTATCATCTACAAAAAATTCATGACATTTAATTCAGTTTTAAAATAGTTATTGCGTTTTAAAAGATGTACGAACATATTTGTGGGCTACTGTACCTATTCGGAGAATTGTTAATTGGCACGAGTGACAATACTTTTTTGGGGTTACATTTCAAAGGAAAATACGTTGAATTAAGTAGAACGTTATGAACTGTTTAGATTTTTTGAAATAAACGCTGTTTACTAGACCATAGATTTAGATAAAGCGGCAGAAAGATTTGCAAAATATAAGCGTGCTTGCATATTATTTTCAACTCACTGAGATCTGTTCTGTTTGTCGCGAAGAACGTTTTCATTTTTCACGAAGACGCACAGTTTCTTGATAACGAACTTGCTAATTCATTATTCAATCGTTCGCTGCGTTCGCGAGCTTACTGACGGTGCAACGGTTAATTACACATCGGTATTCCGTTGCTTCTTCTTATGACAAGTGAAAACAGTCTTCAGGAGCACTAAGGCTTAATGCTCGCAGCCCGGCAAGGTGAGATCGTTAGCGCGCGGAGTGTGACTTCGCATTGTGCCTTGGAGTGTGCCTTAAGTGTTAGTTTATTGTTACCCGCTACCCGGTGGGCAGACTGGTCTTGCATATTTAAGGCGGTCCATTAGTGTTCAGCCGCGTTTATGTTTCGGCAAGCCGTGATACAGGATACACGGTTCTTTTGTTCGTGTTTGATAGCGGACGAAGCTGCGCTGCGCCGTTAACTCGAATAACGACAACTGGAGCCGGTCGGCCCTTGGAAATTAGCTAGCCTCGTTTTCGTATTAATTATAGGGCCGCCGCGTTGTCCCGGGGTCCTTCAAAGACCGAGGAGGCAATTTTACCGACCGAGGACACGCGGTAGGCGGGCTCATTAAACTTTTCGTCGTTTCATCCTTCGGAGGAATCGCGCCGAGATCAACGGCTCCCGCGGGAACACCGGCGTGGCGCGATTATACCGACCGCCGAGTGAGATCTAGCAGAGCGAAGGATTGCACGTAAAGAAGAAGGGTTAAAACAGTCCTTTTCCCGTCGAGCAACGAGAATTCGAATGGCATGGGGCTCGTCGGACCGAGAAAGACGGAGACGGGGAGAGAGCGTCCTCGTCGTTTACGAAACGCGTCTTCGCTCCTCCTGTTTTCGCCTTTGTAGCTGAACCTCCGCCGGGTCCAATCGGGCGAAATTAATGTCTCGCCATTATTAGCAGAAGTTAACCAAGCCGTATAGCCGAGGAGCCGACACCGGCCGCGACACGGGTATATTGTTGCGTCGACTGACGGGAAGAAGCAAAAATACCGAGTTTGCGGGGAGAAGTTATAAGTTTCCGGTTTTTCTTCCTGAGCTCGTCGCCCCGCGTTTCTTCGTTAATGTAATTGACTACCAGCGAAAGCGCCGATCTGGCAAGTAAGTGACACATGAGACCAGTGTTCTCGGTGTCTCGCCGATCTCGTGTTCAAGCTGTTCGCCCGATTTATCGAATCGACGGTAAGAGGATACGACGGACGGATCGAATTATACGCGACGAGGACAGGCTCTGGATGCATTGAATTCCAACCGCAGTCTTGAATGACTTACTCGCCGTTCACGTATTCCTTTTCTGATTGATTCTTTTACCTTTTGCCCGTCGTTCGATTTTCGCGTGTACGAAGCAGTTCTCGGGCACACACGATAGATGCGTCGCGTCTCGTCGCGTCGCCCCTCAAGATCGGCGGCGAGTCGTTCTTGTTCTCGTAAAAGTAAATATTCGGAGCGTTACCGGCGACACGGCGAAGGTAATTAAAGCGACTCTCGCACGAAAACGTTTCCTTGGTTCTTCGGTGGTGGCGAGCGAACCGAAGAGTCGGCCGTTACCATAAATTCTTAATCCGAATCGGGCGGTAAAACTGAAAGTTAACCAAGTTCGGTAACATTAGCCGTAACAATGCTCGCAGTAAGTTCTTACGGTAACGATGCTGTAACGACGGTTTCCGGGCCGACGCAATTTCTCGCGATAAAGTCACCGATGGGACTACAAGAATTAAACTTACTCGCGGGATAGGGTATGCGGTGCCGTCTAGCAGCGACACGCGGGGGATTAAAATTTTACGATCCGCCCGTTTTCTCGTGGCCGTTATTAATTTTTACGGAGCCCGTTGCGGCAAAATCTTTTCATCGGTATAATTGTCGCGCGCAATTAGAGAGGGGAAGGAAGGGCGGAGGGCGGGAAAGAGAGCGTACAACGATTTGTACGCGCGGCTTGTCGTGTTAGAGACGCGGAAGTAATGGCTATCCGTCGCAGCTGGCCGTAAACTAATCGGGAATTCAGATCGCATAGACAATTTTACCGAATTCCTCGGTAACGCGCTATTACGGTCCGGGAAATTCGAATTGAAGCAGATTACCTGGCGGAAATTAGTCAAAACTAACAAAAGCCTGGCCGACCCCGTGGCATTCAGTGGTCGCAATCGCGGCTGAATCGCGATCCGCAATTCCGCAAATGGGGCGGTTCGAGCCTTCGAACAAAAGATGTAATAATTCTGCCCCTGTTTTCCAGCACCCCCTTTTCACTTTCCGCCCCTCCTTCTTTATCCCCTTTCCCTAACGCTCGCTCGTCGCTTCTTTGTCTCTCCTCGCTCATCCTTCTCTCTCTATACGTCGAAGTCTCTCCAACCCTTACGAGAAACCCTTTGTTTGCAAAACAAACAAGAATCGTTTGCTTGCAAGAGTCAGGGGCTGGGATCGGAGGCGCGTGGTTCGAGCGAAGGCTGTAGGCGGAGGGCGCGGAATTTTAATTACATGAATATTATCGAACCGCGCCGTAATTGCATTACTGGTTTCGGCAATCACCGATCGACCGGTCGCATTAATTCGTTCTAGCTGGTAACTGTAATTGTCCGTGCAGGATCGACATTCTCTCTCTCGTAGACTCCCGCGCGCAACATTGCACGTACATACTTTTTCGATTTTGTTCTCACGACGGTTTTCATTTAGTATAACCGGAGAATACAGTTTCGTCAGAGCGGTTTACGGCCGCGATGATGAATGAATCTTCGCCTTTTTAATACATCGGCGCGATAAAACGTTCCCGGCGATCTGGTCGGGCGACATTGAAAACATTTTAATTAAAGTCCGCGAAGGATATTTAATTTCGAATAATTAATGGTCGCCCGCCGAAATTCATGTGCCCTGGACAAAAGCGGCCGCCCTCTCGATTACTCTTGATTTCATTACACGAATCAACAGCCACCAGACTGGCGGCTATTAAGCATCCTTTTTATTCCGCTGCCTCCCCTGTCCTTCGGGCCTTTGTTGTTTGCCTACAACAATTTCGTTCGATGACGCGCTCGCGACAACCCCTATTGACGCGTACTCAAAATTTATGAAAGCAAAACAAAGAAATCGTGAATGGTATCGCGCCGGTACGCCGGCACGCAGGTACGCAGTTATGCACGGTTTATCGTTTCTATCAGCCGGATGCACGGAAAATAATGGTAAAGCAAACACAAGCAACGCGTCTTCGCGTGTTGACAGTTTGCCCGGGGTTTCCGTTTGATTCTCGATACACAAATGTCCCTCTGCAACCCCTCGAAGAGATTTTCCCCTATCTTGCTCTCTCATTGGACTGATTTCCGCCCGGGGAACGCCGCTTTCCTCCGCTGCTGCGTGTATTCCGGACACGAATTCCATTTTCTTGTATATTCATGGGTTCGCGAAAAAAAAGAGAAAAGAAAAATGAGAACGCCAGGGAACCACGAACAAAGAAGATTTTTCGAAAGTCATTCGATGGGGAAATCGTCGCGCTCGCGAAATCGTTGCGCCGGAAAAACGTTTCAGATCCCGAGTTTTTAAGCGCGGTCTAAAACAGACGGTAACGATTTCATGGTTTCGCAACTGCAAAAACGAACCGGAAACAACCGCGGAAAAAAATATCAAAGTACAATAACAGTGTGCCGGCATAGTGTACCTTTTGACCGTACTTGCGCACCCGTGAAACTCGATTTCATCGGTGCCGCAGAGGGAAAGCCTCGGATGAAAGACGGATATGTCCGTGTGTTTCGAATTGCGCGCCAATTTTCTTTGAACAACGAGGCCGCGTCTCGCTTGCGCGCAGACAATGCACAGCGGATTCAATAAAACCGCAACAATAAGGGCGAAAACGACGGGGTCTGCCGTGTTAGGGTGGCCCGGCCGGGGCGAGGAGACGCTCGGGGGCGGTTGTAGCGGCGCGAGAATGGGAAAGCCGAGGGTAATTTGAATGAAGAGACAAGAGACAATGCATGGGCGAAGCCCAAAACTGAGGAGAGGAGGCGGCGAAGGTGGGTGAAAACAACCGCAGAATCAAATTAGAGACGGTGGGACGGGCCGGGGGACGACCGAGAGGAGTCCGGGGTAATTATATTTACAAGTGGCAGATCTCGAAAACAAAGGGCTTCAAGATTGCTCGATTCATTCGGCAACTCCCCGAAGAATCGTCCTTTTTCCGGCGCCTTTATAGGAAAAATCGTTGCCGATTAACTCTCGAAACGGTCGGCCATTGTACCGCGACGTCCAATTACAGTTTATTTCTCTCTATTGCAAGACTTACCGGCGAACGGTCCGAAACACGGTATTTTTCTGAGAAATATCGATGCTCGCCGTGAATAGCGGATCTCGAGTTCGATCGATGAACCTCTTGCGAGCGATTACTTATTTCGTGGGGGGGACGTTATTCGAGCGACCAAGTATATCGTTTCCGCAAATTAAATTGCGCCGTACAATTGAACGAATATGGTGTCAATAGAGTTGGTAACGAGTTCTTTCACAGTATGATTTTTCAGAGGCTTCAGCCGAAACCTTTGAATTCCGTCCCTTGGGGTTACTTGACGCGAAACGGCGGAACACGTTTAAGAAGCACTTTTAATTTAATTCCGTTTACGGAAGCTTTAACGGAAATGACAGTTCTGCTCTCGTCTCTCGATTTTTTTCAATTTCCGATCGAGCTTATATTTATTTTTCGAAAGTTTCAGCTTGGTATCCCGTTCGTATTTCCTCAGGATTCGTGTCTTTCTGCTAAGAAGAATTGAAATACTCCGAATAACGCACAGTCCATGGAAGTGGAGTAAATAAATTTGTTCAGAACGCATTTTGTATGAGAAGGTACGAGGAATTACGAGG
Organism: Megalopta genalis; assembly: GCF_051020955.1. Lineage (NCBI taxonomy): Eukaryota > Metazoa > Arthropoda > Insecta > Hymenoptera > Halictidae > Megalopta > Megalopta genalis. The sequence goes on along the minus strand of NC_135015.1, from coordinate 2,078,702 downwards.
AATTTTCTATCTGACGCCCTATTTGCAAGTACGACGTCAACGACCCTTCCCTTATATATTTTCATAAGGGATTCTTTCCTGCCGGACAAAGTATTATGAGAACATAGTTCGCATACTTTGACTGTCGTCTACGAACGAGTGTACTATTGTTGTGTTCTTTCCCGTAGAATCGTACGCCCTCTCGTCTCTTTTATGATGTGCCGCGGGTTTCTGGAAATATTCCAAGGATTGATGCTGCCGTCGAACCTCGTTAAAAAATGTGCTTCGAGTATTTTGGTTATTCCTGTTTAGCCACGTCGTGACATTGATTTGCAAGATCACCATAAATACTCGTTTAAAACTTGTTTAACGCGTTTCAGCGATAATAAGTTGAGTGAATAATTGATCTAAATATTATTTAAAGATGGTTTTAGGTAATCCGTTTTTTCTACACATATATATAGCACGTTTATTTTATCCTGCGCATTGAAATCTCTTCGTTATTTTTGCCGACATAAAGAAATGTGTCAGAACAAATTTATTTAGTTCGAAGTTAAGGATATTATGATTCATGTTTCTTTTTCTCAAGGCCACTTTTTTCAAGTCATCACTATTTGTTGAATATTAACCCCTACTTTTTCTAACGGAGCACTGTGGTGCACATCAAGACGAATTCAACGATCTCTGATACCATGACCTGAAGATGACCTTTAAAAAATAAGGATTAATGTGCAAAAAATAGCGATGACTTTCAATACTTGAAAATAAGATGACTTGAGAGAAAAAACATGAACCATAATATTTTGTTTTGAACTAAACAAAGTCGTCCTAACACATTTTTTTATATCAGGAAAAATCACAAAGATATTTCAATGTGCAGGATAAGAAGAACACCCTATACGCTGAACTGCTTATAACAGTTGTACAGATCTGTAATTTTCAGTAAACATCTCTGACACGTCTTCGCGAGTTGAAATAAATTGAAATATATCCGCATAGTTTCGCATAATAATATATATAATGTAACATAACATCATTCAGGGTTTCAAAATCTCAAAAGAAGAACAATTTTTCAGGTACGAAATACTATTTATTTTTCCACATAACTTTGTAGGAAGGAAGATTACTTCGTTTTATTCGACCCGGAAGTACTGTATTACTATTACATAATACTAAAGCACAAAATGTATTCGAAGTTGATTTGTTTGATAACTACACGTAAGAATTGTAGAGAGATCTTCAGCTATTAACCCATTCACAACTAAGGGAAACATTTTTCCCCATTTTAAAATTGGCGATCGTCGTATTTAATTATTGGTTATTTCTAGTACAAAACGCAATTTTCCAACACGCAACATGCCAAAAGCATACAGAAAAAATGAAAACATATGCAAATTGTGCTAAACGTCGCATAGAAAATAGGACGCATAATATATGCACTATGTGCAATGTTTGTCTTTCTTTCACAAGCAAAAGAAATTGCTTCGCAGAATATCATAATTAGTCCATCATTTTGTATAATAATTTTATTTCATAATTTTGTATTATTTTAGCTAACATTTTGTTATAACAAATCAATAAATAAAAGACATTGCATAATAAGCCTAATCATAACGTATGTTACCTTTATAATCCATTGGGAAAAATATTTTCCCTAAAATTCCATAAAAACTACACACTGTTATGTATTTTTCTTATGATTTTTATTTATTTTACGTCTAAACAAACTAAAATAAGCAATTACATGCTAATATTTACTCTTAGCAACCTTATGGTCCTGTAAGAGTTAATAGACTGACGATTTTATGCATTTATAGCAAAGTGTGTAGATGAAAAATAGAAGAGTAAAAATATTAGAAGAATTTACGAATGCTGTCACCTTGAATTACGATTGTTGCAGGAAATAAATAAATACCGATTTTACTTCTGCTTCCCGAAAATTTTTATTTTGTATTAAAATTCAGAGTGCATTCACTAAAAACGTTGATTAGTTACAAATCTAGATACTAATCGAACAGTACAATACACCGGAAGTAGAAAACCACCATTCATTGTCGAAGATCTGAATCCACTAACCTGTCTCCTGTTTGACCATCACAAAATTATTTTTCCTTTGTTCTCTGTAACTGTGTTCCGCTTCTCAGAGATCGTCAAGGACGCCGATGACTGTTAATATTTGAAATAGAAGTTTAAAAGCAGAATTACCGTTTAATAAATCTATTCATTAATATCTGAAAGTGAAATATTCGATGAAATCGCCGAGATCACTGTTATTGACAATGCAACGAAAAAGAGGCGCGAAAGAATGAAAAGGTTTTACTGCCCGGGCAGAAGTGGAAAGCGGCGAATGTGCAGGGACATTTGACGCAGGCTTCCACCCGTCGCGTTATGGAATTTTTGCGGAACGGCTTTTTTTAATTGATGCAATTCAAACCAGCCAGCCAGCCAGCCAGCCAGCCAGCCACTACGACTGCCGTGCTCGTAAAACTTTTCGTCGCCTTTCGCGCCGCTTGAATTCGAAGTTGTCGGAGTTTTCTTCTGCATCTTTCATTCTCTCTTTTTATTTATATCGCAAATGACACCTTTGGGAAATAGCCCGTCTCGGGACCACCGAGCAGGACAAGATGTAGAAGGAAAAAAGAAACGAACGGTCCCGTCTTATCGGCGACAGCTTTGTTAGGGCCCGGAAGTTATTAAAACGAGTATCGCGCGAAGGAATTTGCTGCTGCGAAGGCCGAAGATTAAATATTATCGCCCGATATCGATGAAAAAGAAGAAAGAGGGTTATTCGACCATCGTCTTCCCCGTTTGCTCGTTTCAGCGTAATGAAAAGCTTAGCAGTTGGTTTAACTTCGGCGAGGATTAAGTTTACCTCGTTCCAAGGGTGCCAGAGCAGCATGGAATTTCTACCTCTTATTTTTCCGCCCCGTCGCCCCTGTGCTGAAAACGAGCGCACGGTAGGTATTTCTTAATTAGGAGCAAGTATCTCGCTCCGCGGATGTTGCCTTATTAATTAATATTACAAAAGATGCCTCCGTCTCTCTTTCGCGGCGAGACTGCCAGCACTGTTCGACCTTTCCTCTTAACCTATTTCCCGCGAATTAATTGAGAAACGATAACTCCTTTTCGAGCATTCTTATTAGCATGATTCCGTTGCGATTCTACATTTTCATGCATTCTAGTTCCGCGCTGCTATTGTGCCCGTTCCACTTGACGCCCTTCAAGCAGTATCGTTCAAAAGGGTTGAGGAAAGATGCTCGTTGCATGGTGCTCGGAAAAGAAACTTCTTCGAGGCGCAGTAAAACACTGCCCGAAGGGTGGTCGGGGTGGAAGAAAAGAAACTGAGGAAGAGAAAATGGTTATTTGAGCAGCTAGCCGTATACTTTGACAAAGGAACGGGGAGTCAGCGTGGGCGGGGGTGGAACGGAGCGGCGGAGGAGGAGGAGGAGGATGGAGAAAGCGTGGAGTGGCCGCGCGAAATGGCCGGGTTCAAGCGAGAAGAAAAATATGTAATATCGCCCGGGGCGTTTTAATAAACCGAGTTGGCCAATCAAAGCGGACGCTAAGGAGCTTTCTTGCCTTTTAACGGCCGCTTTTACGCGCGTTTAAATCACACTTCGCGTCTCCGCTAGTCGGCCGGAATAACGGCGGGGACCGGGGGCGTGCGCGAGAAGCGTGCAAGCTACGGCGACAGAAGGAAAAAATATCCAGGAAGGCGTAGAAATATTTTTATGACCGAACGGCTGCGAGATTGGGCCGGAACGGGGGAAATATGACGGACAAAAGATAGAGAAAGAGAGGAACAGCAGAGGAAAGAATGGTCGAACGGTGGCGGGAGGGAAGGTTTCGGTAGGGACAGAAAAAAGGAAGAAAAGAACGGGGAAAGATTGGTTGCTTTGTAACCGGTGCATGCACGATACGCTTACGATGCCGGGTCAAGAGAATAAACGCACACCGGCGACCGTGCTCACACGGCCCCGCGATAACGTACACACGGTCCGCTGGGCGAACGTAAAAAAATGCGAAAACTTTCGCATTTCGTCCAGCCTCCATTTTTATTCGCGTCGCTTTTTCACTCGAGCAACGCGTCCCCGTGAACGCCGCTTCAAGCTGGGACACGCGCGCTCATCGGCCGGATATTATTTCAGTCGGCGCATATTTCCGCAAATGAATTTTATGAAAACAGTTTTTGCTCTTTTAATTAATCGCTCTTCTGTCGCCGGACCCGTCCCAGCCCCGCTCGGCCCCGCGACCGCCCCCGCGGCCTTCTCTGCAGTCTGCAGCGACCGCGTGTCCTGTCCACTCTTTTCGCCATTCCGTGGACTCACGTGGATCACCGGGCCGCGCACAGCTTTTAATAATAATATTGTTTCAAGGATCGCGAGGAGCGTGATGCGTTCGTTCTTCCCTTTTAATCACGTCCAACGGATGGAATACGGGGCTTTTTTCTTTTCCCCTTATTTTTCGGCCGCTCGTCTCTGAATACGTTCTCATCCGTGCTTTATCGCGGGAAAATAGAACTGGAGAAACGATTACCGGTATCGTGCGTCGTCGTCGCCGTACAAAAATTATCGATATTATTTTAGACAGCCAGCTCGAACTATACGCTAACATATTATAAATGTTGTCTGTTAAATCGTTCGATATATTAGCTGGCAGCAACTACGAAATCACAATAGTTTCGTCGAATTTTCTTTTTCATGAAAGAGTTGCTATAAATTATGGCGGATGATTAATTCTTCGCACTCGGAGAGTATTCTCAAGGGATCTGACACGAACTCTGTTAGAAAATGATTTTTAAATAAAATATGAAATAATGTAGCGTTGGAAATAGCGTAATCAGAAATTGGCGTGAGAGTCGTATTATATCTATAATCTTTTATAATTACCAGTAATCTTGTGTACCTTGAGAGATGCCGAAGAGTTAAAGAAATTTTATATTCGACCTACCGGAAAGTTCTGTCCGTTTTTGAATTGAAATATAACACAATTTTCATACATTTAATAATATTTATTGTAGAATATACTTTCCATCGTTACTTATGACTTCTTGCCAGCGTAATGGCAACTTGTAAATGTCAGTTTTAAAAAATGATTTATTTTTAGAGGCGAAGAACTCAACTAGTGCTTGGTTGACATCAGCTTTAGTTTTGAATTTTTTTCCTGTAAAAAGGTTTGTAAAGAGAGAAACAAGTAATAATCGGAGGGTGCTAGGTCTGGGGAGTATTGTGGATGTGACAGAATTTCCCAGCCTAGCTCTGCGATATTTTGACGAGTCGCCAAAGTAGCATGTGGTCTGGCATTATCATCGGTAGTCATGTTTTCACAATCGCGTCTCACTTAATAATGACATGAGACATCTTTGTTTCAGTTTATTTAGGAGAGTACATGTATGTAAATGCAATGATAAAGAGAGATAGTCATATATGTCTCAAATCAACATGTGCATATGAATTGAAACTTGACAGAACTCTCTTTCCGGTAGACCTAATATATTCCTGTTTAGGAATATATTATTAGGATGTTCGAAACAGACGCAAACGTTTCAACGTTGATACTAATCGACGTAATGCTAAAACGAAACTTGCCAGTAAATTTTACGGAACACTACAGGATATTATAACTTCGCAGAATGTAAATCTCTTAATGGTCATGCTCGTGTATGGCACAGGCACACTAAATTAATAAACCATATTATATAGTTGGTAGTATATGGTTTGAAACCCTATAAACATGATTAAATTCGTAACTTAGTTTCATTTTTTATGGGTGTACAAGAGTTTCTACCGCGAGGAGATCGACGTGAATTTTCTCCTCAAGTTTAAATATTGATTTACAGTTTCGAAAAGTTACCGTGCGTTAATTGGTTAATACAAGTAATTAGCGTGGAAAATACATTTCTGAAGAGTCGCTACATTTGCGTCGCTACTGCAAACTGAAGCATAGATGGCAATGCAATGAGCATACTTACCGTGAAAGAATCAATATCACGAACGACCTCATGGAAATAAATGAGAACATTTTTCTCCGTCATGGACAGGCATAATTAAACGCGCCAATCTAACGAGGTGACGAAATCCCGTTGAGCAGAAGTCGTTCCGAGGCGTCCGAGGCATTCACACGCATTAAATCGGTAGACGTAGTTCAGCAGAAACATTTGCTTGTATTTGTGGCGAAGGTAAAGTGCCGCTTGTACCGACATTTTGTACAAACAGGAATAATCGCTGACCAATTAGACGTCGACGCGAAGGGGGAATCGGCGGGAAGGAAAGCGGGTGCATAGTTAGGCGAACCTTCGAGCAACTAGGTGCGCCGCAGATAATCACGGCTATAAATAACATTTATCGGAGGCCCCATGGTCTAATTGCCAATGATTACCATGGGCCGCACGAGAAAAATTGCCAATTTACATCGAATGCGCGCTCTTTCCACCGCGCGTTTCCCGCCTTAGTTTACTTACCGGCCAGACGTTCGATCGTAGATAAGCGGTTCCTCTTACAAAATCGGTTCGCATTCTGTTACCATGAACCGCTCTTACCTCGACTTACATTATACCTACAGTTTCACCGATAACAGTATTTAGTATCAGGCTTTTCAACAATGTCTCGTATCTCGAACGCTTTCTCGTTGCTCCAAACTGTTAATTGCGAAATATATAAGTGTATATTAAATTCTATATTGAGTTCTAACTATGTTTACCATACAACGGCATTATAATTCTAGGTTCTTGTCCGATTTTCTAATGACAATGCTATCAAGTGTTTTGATTAATTCCTGGCTCTACGATTTCGTTCACAACTACGGTGATCAGCAGTTTTTGGTTCTTAAGGAGTACGTATATTTATTTTTACTTATATTTTAAAACAACAGCAGAAGAGAAGCAAACAATTGATTGATATAAGTTTTTATGGCTTATTTTACGATGCTATGAACTATAAAAAAACGATGTTAATTTTGTTTTGAATGCTGTTTGTCTAGATTTTAAACGACATTGCTCTGAATTCCTTTTTTTTAAAGATGGCTTGACGATATACAGGATTCTTGCCAAATGGGATTACCTAGGGCAAAAGTATAAAAAGTGCTTCAAAGGCATTGACGATCGGACATTTTCATTTTTGTGAAAATTGCCAAAATCGCAGTTACAGTAATTTCCCCGTAATTCACGCTGAGATTGTGCACAAAAATGAACAATTTGGGAAGAAGAGATACAATTATTCGAGCCTTGCGGCTCGTTTTTATAATTATCGATTGTCAACAGCTATAAAAACGAGCCGCAAGGCTCGAATAAATGTATCTCCTCTTCCCAAATTGTCCATTTTTGTGCCCAATCTGAGCGCGAATTAGGGAGAAATTACTGTATTTGTATTTGAACTATCGAGTTTGTATAATAAATTTGTACGTCTTTTGATTATACATATTTTCCAAAATGATTAAAAATTCAAAAAAAAAAAATCGATCATCAATCCGTAGACGAATCCGAACTTGACGATTTTTGTTTCTTGTATGTTTTTATCTAGTTTCATTCCTAGATTTTGATAATAGAAGAATCAAATTTTCTTTGTACGAAATGTTCACTACGAGTCTGAATCATTATTATAGGGCAGGGAGTTAGCTAGAGTTCAGTGACACTTTGAAGTTACATACTGATCTATCATCTTCTCCATTTAATTTTATTTTTACCTACAATGTAACAAGGGTATCTTGTTCTATATGTAGTTCCTGTAGTTCTGTAGTCATTTCCTACGTAATGAATTTTTCTGTACCGATATAAAAAATTCGACAAGGGTATTATACGACAACAACCTGGACTCATTTCAAAGCTTAACCCTTTGCACTCGAAGCTATTTTAACCGGAAACTTAAAATAATTTTTCTGACTTATAGTATTTCCATTTTATATGACAAAGTGCATTTTATGCATATGAAATTGAGTCCTGCGGTGACTTGTACAACAGTTATACTTTTAACAATTTCTTAAATGTAAACTTTGCTAATATAAAAATTATCTTGGAATATGCTATAACAATTTTAACGGTGCCTCAGAGTCACCACTCGAGTGCAAAGGGTTAAAGCCTCTACTTTCGCAGTACATCTCTTCCCGAATTGAATTTCATAATCGAACTTGTCATATAGATTTGAAGATCGAAGATTTTTACAACGACAAATTTTTTAACTATTTTTACGGAAGTTTGGATGTGTACAGTTTTTGTGTAAAAATGTGCTTCATAACTAAGCGAGCTTTATGCAAAATAAACATTTTCCAGCTGAATTGCAACAAACAGGAGTTAAATAAAAATTGATTTTCTTTCTATTCCTAGTTCATATTGAATAAATTTTTATCATTACACCAAAAAGAAATTGTCGAAATAACGATCCCGGCAACGTATTTCAAGTTGACGAAAATCGACGTGAATTATTTATCCCTATCACAGTGTAGATGTTCAAATAGCATTTCAAAAATTCTTCCCAGATCATTTGTCTCCACGCGACATCGTGTTCCTCGTTTTACGATCGAAACTTATCCCCGAAGTATCCATACGCGATTAAGAAACGCCCCCGCGCCAACGGAACAAGAAGGGGATATTTCGATTTACGTTATGAAAGCGGCAGACGCTTCCGGCCCTCGGCGAAATTTCGAGTGTAGCCGTAGAAATCACTCCCTTTCGATTTCCCATCCTAGACTGCCAGCCTCTTCTCCGTTATCTTCTCCGTTTTTTTTTCTTTTTGTTTCGTTCACCCGTCTTGTTCACCGAGGGGCACACGCGTTCACGCTCGAATACAGTCGGATCGTTGCTCTCCTGAATACGCAATGCGATTTATTCGTAACGCGGCGCATAAAACACAAAGGACCGTGTGTATGATTGGTAAATTATTGAGGCATGCCGGATTTGTCGGCCAATCACGTAGCGGCGTTAAATAATTCAGAGGAGGCGCGAAGGATGCGAGGTACGTAGGGAAAATCTCGAGACACGGCACGGGGATGCGAAGACGTTACGTTGGCATAACGCCGTTATGCTTGCGGCTAACGTCGACGTAATCGATGCCGCCCTCCCCCCGTCGTGAATAAAGAACGAAACACGTTGGGTAACATCGAAACAGTAATTTTATTTCAATTAATATTTCTATGATAGAACTATGATACAAAACATATCTATACTAGCGAACTTACACACTTCCTTGCGTATTCCCGTTCAATGCTGCGTCTTCTTCACCATTCCCCTCATTCCATTTTCTTTTTTTTTTACACGGATCGTACACGTGTAATTCGGCATTCGAGGCGAGACGGAATTCGGTTTTTGCCATTAGATAAGCGGCTTGATTATAGTGCGAACCGTTCGCCGATCGGAACGCGTCGAATAATGTACGATTGCCTCGGTGATCGCCATCCATGGTCGGTTACTAATCGTAATCTATTCGAGTTATTTGGTTAGATAGTCGGTTAGTAGTCGGTACGACACGATACAATTTACTTTTTTTACTTTTCTCGACTGTTCCTTCGATTTTCTTTTTATTACGAAGACGGCTAGCGTTAGGGTACGCTCATGGCGGAGCTGCAACGAACGATCAGAGCGACGAGATACGTGCTATCGTTTCTTTTTCTTTTTATAATGGAACTGCTTACACCGAAGCTGCGAGCAGAGCGCAGCTTGCTGGACAATCAGCTTTTGTCGTCGCGCTGATCGACGCTCTCGCCGTTTCTATCGCAGCTCTAACGTAAACGTACGCTTAGGAACTACTCGTAACATTACAGAGTATCGGTGGAAGTATTTCGTTACACCTAATACGACGTGGCCATTTCGAAATTCGTACTAAAAATACGAACGAGATGTACGAACGTTTCGATAGAAAAACTTGGCAATAGACATTGTGAACGATCATAGGCTTACTTAAAAGGCGCAGAAGTCGTTAACAGACTGGATTTCATTTTCTCGATCAAAACCCTTCGGTATAGATAAAATAATGTGACAAATCGGTACACTCGGAAACCGCGATAGATATCGATTCGATTTTTGAATTAAATTTTAACACGTTGACTGCCACGCACCAGTGTTCAGAAACGTCGCACAAAGTCAGTATAACCGATTTAATAATACAAGACTAGAGACAAAACATGATTTATTATAGCAAGTGCTTTTGTAAACTGCTTACATCTCGTAGATCCTAACAATGTTTGGCTTACTTAATAATAGATTGTAATTAAAATTCATTTACAAATTTCGTGGAAAAATTGTGTCAGTCAAAGTGTTAAGGGAGTTGATCACATAGTGTAGGATAACTGCTCTAGAACCCCTTGTTTCTATTATTAAAGTTATCTATTAACTTTTCTTTTTTCTTTTTTTTTTTTGATGGATCTAGTTGAACTGGATTCAGTTCTAAACTCTACACAATTTAAGAGTTATAACCAGCTTGCAGATTTTTAAGTCAAAATAAAATTTGTCTATAACGATTGCAACACGCTAGAGCTGCACGGGCATTTATTTTTGTTCTTAATCATTTTAACGAGTTGTCTTGGCTGTTTAAAATGTGATAACCATAAATGCATAAATCCGCAGATTATAACGAAGTACAAACAAAATTGATTCAATGACTCGTTTAAAAGAATGCGCTTGATAGCCATTGTTCGCTGAAAATAGCTTGTCAAAATTTACATGGCCCGTCCCATGTTTCAAAGTTACTTCAAAACGTTTGTGCGATGAATTTGATCGATTGCGCACGACCGAAGGTTAACCCATTTGCATCATTAGCGTAGACACACGCTCCATTTTTCTGGATTAACACGTTGAGTGCCGCGCCGGTCGCAAAGAGGTCACACTAATTTTTAACTAGAGTTTTTGTAATGCAAAAAAGTTCAATTAATAAATGTTACGGCAAATTTTAAGTACTTAGTTTCGACTATATTAATTAATTGACTTTGATATCGCGGACGCACTTAACGTGTCGAAACAATTTTGTCAAGAAATGCTCGAAGTCATTGCGTCGTCTGTTAATCACAAAATAAAGGAAGATAAACACTTTATCGGTGCGATAACTGCAAAGCACGCACCGACCAAACCAAATAACGTTTTAAGAATCAATCGATGACCAAGTGGTTACGTTTAATCATTGGTTGCGATGCAAACGGGTCAAAGGTGAGTCGTATAGGACGCGTTCGCCGTACGAGATGCCAATGGAACGATCGCGGCAAGGAGAGGTAAACCTATTATTGTTCGAGGGATCGGGAAAACTCTTTCCAGAGGCGTGCCGCCGACAAATCGTCCAGAGCGTATGGCATAAAGGAAATAAAAGATTCCTCGGCGGAGCGCAGCCGCCGCTGATAGCGCCTGGCCAATTCCGGAGAAGGACAGAGAGAGAAGTTTCGGCATAACTCACAGTCTCGTTATCTGACTCGCAAATAAGGCAACGGAAAAGTTCGCGACATCAATCTGGGCTTCTACCGGGAGATTCGAAGTTGAAACAATGCTTAAGTCACCCCTAACGTATGAGCCCCAAGGGGTAGCGATGCTGGCCTGAGCTGGCTGGTTGCCGGAGCCAGCTACCGATTCGATCTGCCAGGCGGACCTCGCTCACCAATTTCACCCTGTGGCCATTCCTCGAGTTCTACCTCCGGTAGTCCGTTGGTCCGGTAGTCCGGTAAAGCTAGATTTACCGGCGTAGCCCGCAACGGACAGCAAAGTCGACTACAAGAACGGCCAAACTTTGATCACCCCTGAGCATTCGGTTTACCCGCATTGTTTCCTCGCGAGCGCCTAACCTCATCCTGCATTTCTCTCCCTCCCCCCTCTCTCTCTCTCCTTGCTTCTCTTGACGCTCGGCTCGTTTTATATCCCCCCCTCCTAGCTGAATCGGTTGATTTTTAGAGTCTACTTTAGCCTGCGAAATTCAAACAATTAAACTTCGACTAAACAGCACCAATAGTTTCACGCGCTCGATTCGTATAGCCTTAAAGGTCGCTGAACCGCGGGCAGACAGGGTCTGCCGGTCACCGGCGAGACGGTTCGGTTCGTTTCTCGAAGATTGCGACGATCGTCGCCTTACGCCTAGGAAATTTGTGGCGTTTCCACGAGGTTCGAGTTTTACATAGAGTATCGCCGTTCGCACGATCTCGGGACGTCATCGAGTTCTTTGGATAATAGCCTCGATCGCGAGTACTCCGTGCGGCGACGAGCGAGCCGCCGAGCGTGTTCGGCGCGGCTGCGAGTGCGTTGACAGAGAAGACGGTTTCGCGTCGCTAAAGGTATTTGGCAACACATCCGCGGTTCGATCGGTGCGCCGGCGCTTACTTCGTTTGTTATTTGGTGTCGTAAGGTGTTTGTGCATTGATACCGTTTAAATTATTCATGGGGTTCAGGATGTTATGGGCGCTGGTGCTCGCCGGCGCGAGGTAACCGTTGTGGTTATGGGTCGCCTCCCCGTTCGCGTGCTCCTGCGGGCTTCCCGTAGATATGGTCTGCAAGACAAAAGTATCATCACGTTAGCATATATACCACAATTCGCATATATTAAACAGTCTAAATTAGGGTCCAAAACTAACACGTATTTGAAATGTTTTGGTGAAAAATATCAGTGAGAAGCACGCGTTTATTATTCTAGTTGATGCTATTAACCCTTTGCACTCGACTGGCAACTCTGAGATACCACTAAAAATTGGTGCACTATTTTTCAAAATCATTGTAAGAGCATCAAACTCATTTATATTTAAACAGAAAGAAATGGTTAAAATTGCATTGTATTGTCAGTAGGCTCAATTTCATGCGCATAAATTGCAATAAATTATATGTATAAAATAGAAATACTGTAGATCATAAATCATGTTTTGGATTTCGAATTCAAATAGTTTCGACCGCAAAGGGTTAAATATGAATGGTAGTCATTTCTTTTAAATCGAAACAAGATTTGATTCTCCGGTTATCAAGAACCAGAAATGAAAATAAATTAGGGAAATCATTCAGTGTGGAGAGCAGAGACGAACTAATAGTAGTAAATTGTTCAAGAAACGACGCGATTAGATTTTAATTACCAGTTACAAAGAACCTAACCTGGAAATTCAAAAAATTACGAAGCTTAGGTAAAATAGGTTTAAATTCTAGAATCGAAAGAAAATGCGATAGTTTTTGTGACGTCGAGTGCGTACGAGTAACTCGAAATCAGCAAGTATCAATTTCTAGATACAGGGTGTCCCAAAAATGTCTCGTAATCCGGAAATGGGGGGTTCCCAAGGTCATTTGAAGTAACTTTTTCCTTATCGAAAATGCAATCCGCGGCTTTGTTTACAAGTTATGGACGAAAAATACGAGCGCACGAAGCTCGGTTTCGTTCATTGGCTCAACCATCTCGCGACAGCTGATCACGTCTCTCATTGGTCACTGTTTATCGCTAATAACTCGTAAACAAAGCCGCGAATTACATTTTCGCTAAGGAAAAAGTTACTTCAAATGAACTCAGGAACCTCCCATTTCCGGATTGCGACAAATTTTTGGGACACCCTGTATAAAGTAACTAGGAATTCATAATTTACGAAAAGATTAACACGTTGTCTTAAGTTTGAATAAAATTCAGTTCTCTTTTTAATCAATATCTAAAAATTCAAGTAAACGTAGGAACTCAATGAATATATTTTTTTGTTTCTTCTAGGAAATTTTACGATGGAAAAAGCTCTAATTATTATATCTCTAATCATTATGCGAAGAAAATGATACGGCAAGGGGCTAAATCCATCTTGATGTGTTGGGTAAATCGCAACAACAAAACAAGATACTCTTGTCACATTGTCACCAAGAATGAAACTAAAAAAACATGATGAATCAGTATGTGACGTCATAGTTACACTGAGCTATAGAAGGTTGTGTGTCAAACCGTAACATGGTTACTATAAAACAGTCGAATCCGCAAATGAATTTTTTTCTGCGTGAACAATCTTGGGATCGCTTCAATCGCCAGGAAATTTGCAGAGCAGCGTAGGAAGAGGGAAAGGTAGTGGTGTTCTCATAATTACATTCGCAATCAATCGACCAGGCAGCGACTTAATCTGATTTGAACAATTATTCACGACGGTGCGGTGACTTAAAACTCGAAAGTGGGAAACGCTCTAGCAGGTGAAAGGGGTTGATGCCGCTAACGAATTCGCTTTGGATGCGGCGCTCTTGTTCTCGCGCTGGCACCCTTCGTTCCCTTTCGAAGTTTACGGTTTTTCTCGAGGAACAAAAGAGCAGAAGAACCAAGTCGTATCTTGGCTTAACTCGACTAAGTCGACGCCGTGTCGCGTCGCACAGTGGTACCTTTTCCCAAAAAGTTGGGTACCATACAATTTTCGAAGTACATAATAGCAAAAAACTACAAATTTCAAACATCGTAGCTGGTTACTGACAATGAGATGATCGTTAAAGTTGACAAATGCTCGTACTTTGTAATGTCTTAAAAATGGTAACATCTTCAACATGCTAAAGTTCTTTTTTCTTAATGAAACCATTTGTGTAACCTCATAACGATAACAAAGCTGAATTTATTTAGACTTTTCATTATATTATAATGTAAGCTTGGATTATATATATAAGAAATTTATTTAATCGTTTTCTATGAAAGTGGCCTTATAATTTCAACAACCTCAAAATAAAATATACGAAATCGGTCAATTTGATCAGCTGTATAATTTCAATGTTCAGATAGTTCAGTTTAAGTTTAAAGTATTAGCTGTCAACGTTTTTCGTTAACAATGTTAAAGAAATTAAGACGATCACATTAAATTTTATATTTTAATTATATAATTCTAGCCAAATATCGGAAAATTATTGATGTCCAAAAAAATAAGTTAAAACCAGTGTTCATGTTAGTAATGTCTGATTATACATTTTGAATTTTGCATTTTTGATAACACGTACAAATTCAGCCATCTGAAAAACACGAAAGTTCCGATTCTCATGAAAATCGCCTAAGGTTACGAATTGTGACCAGTTTTTTGGCAAAGGTACCATTGCGGGTCGCGTCGCGGCGGTCTTGTCATTTCCGTCTGTTCCCTCTCGATATCCTCGTTTCCGTTCCCTTTCTTTCCGCGCGCCGTTTGTCTCGGTCTTTAGTCGTCTCTGTCTGCGAACCATATTTACGGGAACGAGAGGGAGAGTACTCGCGGGAACGATAGAAGGCACCGCGGGGAACGCGAGATGCCGCTAGGATAGGTAAGTGCCGTTGAAAACTTTAAACTTCGTATCTCTAGCTCCGCTGTTCCCTTCACCACCGGTTTCTCTTAGTTTCTGCCGGCGAAGGTGTTAAATTATACAGGCTTAAAATTCGACAGACCGTGCGGCTCGGCCCCTTCCATCGAGATCTCTCTTCCCTTTACCATGATTTTAGAGTTGATCACGGTAACTTTCAGCAGAACGAACCCGCGCTTCCCGTTTTCATGATTTTCCCTTCGCATTACCGAACGCCTCCGTGCGCGTGGCAGATGCCGAGCCACTCGCTTACTTTGTTCTATCATCGAAAGAAAGCAAAGATAAATGCCCGGTGTAATTCTCGGGGAGAGCGTTGATTAATAGAACGGTCACCGTTCGAAAGTGTAAAGGCAGCAAGCAACGTGGTCGGGGCTCGCGAGGCGGCCCGAGTAATTAACTCGTAAATAATTACGATAAAAATGACAAAGCGCTGCTGAAAGAAATGCTTTATCACCGTGGTAAGGGCGACTTTCTTCCCATCAAGAATTTCTAAATCTTCTTGCCGCAACGAGAACCCTTTCCAACCTCTGCTACCCCCCCCCTCTCTCCCTCTCTCTCTTTCTTTCTTTAGCCGATACAACGCCCTTCGGTTTTATCTTCCCCTCTCTTTCTATCCGTCTCTGTTCCGTCCCCACGCCCTCGCCAAGTCCCCGCACGTAATTAAGAAATCTCCGTGGAAGACTCTGGGCGTCGTTGGCCGGTACCACGAGTTAAATTAAGTCTATGACTTATTCAAGTTTTATCTACAATTGCCAGAGGAGGAATTACCGCCCCGTGGATTTACTGCCGTCTTTGTAATCAAACGGCACGTGCTTCGCGGGCCACGGTGCTGCAGAACGTCTTCCTGGATTCTCTTTCTGGGGCGAGGATTCACAAGGATAAGATCCTTCAAGTCCTTCACAATAACAGGGAATGGGTGGCGCAGGACAATCTTTAAACGAGGCCTCAGTCTCTGCCACGAATTAATCGGTATTGTTGGGACGTTCTTTACATTGCGAACATTTAGCCTCTAGAACAAAGATGGAGATCGTCCAGTCAGGGATTGAAATGACTGCGTCGAAGTCGTCACCAAACCTACCGAGTTATAAAAGTGATTGATGCGTGTTGTTTTATAAGAATGACCAGACCGAATTTATCGGCGAGTTTTTACAGTTGTGACTGTCGCCCTATCAAATTTCATTGGTATCGGTGAGGGTCACATCTGAGACTTTCTATGCGAAATCTTTTGCCATTTTTATTATAGCGTGTGTTTGAGTCGAGAAGTTTATTTAATCGTTATCTTAAATTTAATGAGTACACTATTGCTAGCATTCTCTGTGTTCCTGAATTATAGTAATTATAGTCCGTTCTAGAGCGTGACACCTGAAGCAAAGCGCTTCTCACCCATGCTTGTCGTAAAGGTTGCTCGAACTTGGACACATTGAGTGCCTCGTGTTACGACAAGGGTGGTCCAAGATCCTGATATCTGCGAGAATCAACAGAATCCTGGCTATTTCGAGTGTTAGCAGACATTAGGGTCCAAGAACTAAATATTCACGGATTCTAGAAAGATTTATCTCCCTCTCTAAATTCCGTAGAGTCCAGAAATTTCAGAGGAAAATCTTTCCGAAGGATTGCTTCGACTAACCCCTTGCACTAAGATCTCTTTCACAACTGCGTTAATTAGCATTTCTTCGCCCTTAATAATTTCCTTGGTAGAACGAGACATCCATAGACTTCCATAAGGGTAGCAACAAATTTTGTTTCGATTTACAAGAAACGAATAATGTATCATTATTATTGTCATTATTATATGTGTTGTATTTAGGTTTGCACCCATTGCAATCTTAAGTGTACATAGGTAATTTTTAATTTATATCCTTTTACTTTCAGTGTTCTAAGCTTCCTTAAATGTGTGTGAGAGATTTATACATAGATATAATCTAATCTAATCTAACATAGTCTCTCTCTCTCTCTCTCTCTCTCTCTCTCTCTCTCCCTCTCTCTCTCATTCTAATTATAAACATAGATAATCTAAATATAAGATATATATAATATTATATAAAATATATAAAACATAATAAACATATATAAACTGAACATAGGATATAATAAAATGTTGATAGATATGTTCTAAGAAGATAAAATATTTTATGCTATCATGACATATAATTTGATATCAATGCACTTCTTTGATGCAGATTACATAAATAAACTAAATATAAGATATAGTAAAATGTACTATGTGGTCTAACTTTGAATATAAAATATATAAAATATAATAAACATCGATAAACTGAACATACGATATAATAAAATGTTGATAGATATATTCTAAAAAGATAAAATATTTTATGTTATTATGATATATAGTTTGCAATTAATATATGTATGTACTTCTTTAATGTAGATTGTTTAATTTCCTACAAATCTAGTCAGAGAGATCTAATTTCCCTTGCACGTAGTATAAAGTAGTTCGGTCTTCTTATGTCCTATCCCCTTCTAACAAGTATAATAATTTGATTTACATCTTCTTGCCTGTATTCCTTCGGTCTGAGTTGTTCGCAAGTTAGACAAAATGTCATGTGACAGGTGCAATCGAGGAACGAATAACATTCATATTTATTAGATCATATATAAAATGTTCATCATGAGTGCGATTCGTTGTTACAGTGCAACGAGTTAAAATGCTTACAATTCCCCCGAGTCGTGTCGAAAGCTTGAAAACATAATTTACGATAGTTGTTCACAGAACATGGTAATGCAAGTGAACCTCCACGCGAGTCTCCAGCCCGTGAATAAGACATTAATCGCAGCTCGATGAGAAGGTGAAGGCAGTTTGTAACTGACGGTAAACGCGGACCATTGGGGGCTGTCGGGAGCTGGGGTGAATCGCGTGTCATTTGTCCGTTGATCTCCCGCGGCTGGGAACCGGCCAGGTGCAAGCTACTTCCTCGGCAACGGTGCTTTTCTTACGCGCAAAAATTAGCGCCGCCCTCCACACCATTCGCCGACCCACCCCCTAGACCACGAGTCTTGCCGGCAATCCGCGTGGAAGCACGGGATGAGAATTAGCCGGGTCGTTCATCGAAAGAGAATCATTTAGAACAGAATGCCGTGAACTTCGCCATTATACCAGGGATCATTATATCACGAAGGATTTGGCTAATGTTCTTCATAATTTGGGGATTCATGGAAAAAGAGAGAGAGAGAGAGAGAGAACTACCTTTAATAAAAGCGATTGTTAAGGAACAAGGAAAATTCATCAGGAGCATTATTTCGTGCTTGTTAACACTAAAACCATTGAGCATTCAAAATGACTAACGTGTGCTGCTCCAAATGTAGTTCAGGATTCTGATGTTTCATGTGATTGTTCCGTTACTTAGTTTGGAGTGAGATTAAGTTTAACACTTTCGCGGTAATGCATAGTACTGTTTTGTTAACATATAGTTTAACACCAGAGCTGCCGAGCTCCGAAAGTGACCAATATGGGTTGCTTTGTAAGAATAGCAATGCTGAATTTATTTAGATGTTTCGCCATTTCTATTTTAATGTATGCTTCAATTAATTAATTAATTATTAGAAATACTATGCATTCAACAATTTTAAAAGGAAAAGTGTGAAACCAGCCACTTTAAACGGCTTGGTAGCGTTGGTTCAACAAAGTGTTCTGCGTTACAAGTGTTACAAGTGTTACAAACTTGTGTTATTAGGAGTGTTACAAGCCTATACCGTTGAATGAATGAAAGTATGATGTATTCTGATGTTCCGAGTATGGAGCATTTTCGTAAAGAGTGCTTGTGTTTCCAATGATTGATGTACACAGTGCGACAAATAAGTTTCGAGACTCATCTCAGATGAGTAGTCACAATGCTCAGACCATATCTCAATAACTAATAGCGTTATCGATGTTTTTAGACCGGCGTTTGAAAGCTATGACATTCCTCTTTCCGGTAGTATCAATTTTGGTTCAATCGGTTGATAAATAGCAAAGTTATAACAGTTCTCCCTAAACAATTTTCTTGTCGATGTTGAAATATGACCAAAAATCGTTGCGTGTCAATCATTCCAAAGAAGTTGTTGCAGCCGTCAGAGATGTTCCAAACTTCCTGAAATCAGTTGTTACGGATGACGAAACATGGTGCTTTTAGTACGACCCAGAAACCAAGCACCAAAGTGCGGAATGGAAGTCGAAAGATTCATCACAAGCTAAAAAGCACGGAAGTTCCATCAAGACAATGCCCATTACATTCTTCGATAGCAAAGGAATTATCCACGGGGAATTCGTTCCGACTGGCTAAATAATTACTGGTGTATATTATCTCCAACTTTTGAAGCGTTTGATGGCCAGAATCCGCGTATTCGACCCGAATATCGTGATCCAGAGACCTGGTGTCTGTTGCATGATAATGCACCGAGACACATCTCGCTCATTGTTCGTCAATTTTTGGCTCGAAATCAAGTCTGTGTGTTGAATCATCCACCATATTTGCCTGATTTGACCCCGTGTGACTTCTCCCTATTCACAAAATTAAAATTGAAGTTGAAAGGATGTTCTTTTAATGACATTTCGATCATCAAAATAGCTACAACTCGAGCGCTAGAGGAAATTCCACAAAATGAGCTAGAACACGCATTTGAATCACTGTTGAATCGCTGTAACAAGTGTACTGAAACTGGAGGAGAATATTTCGAATAAAAAAATCGAAAATATTCATATATCTTGTTTCAATGATGTTTTCCTCGGCCAGTCTCGAAACTTATTTGTCGCACTGTGTATGTTAGTGAGGTAGATAAGAAGAGATAGATTTATGCCGTTTGATCGGGCTCGAAGCGGTTCGATGTCGTTGCATCATACGGGTACATGCGTTAAGTCACAACAATAAGAATGAAGATTTCGCCGTTGTTATTATAAGCATGCCTGAAGTAAGATATTTCTTCATCGGAAATCATCGAATAAACTTCGTAATTCCAACAAATGAAAAATGAGAAATGAAAAATGTGAAAACCGGCGATCCAAGGTAGGTTTAGCGTTAAGGACATTCGTACGTTGAGCTATACTTTTTTGCTCCCGTGCTTCACGAATGCGAGATTACACGCAATTCTGCCAGTCAATTAAGCTCGACGCTAGGTGGCTCGGCTGGCGCACACAAGTGCACAAGTGGGTCCGCGCAATAATCGTTACGAAAGAGAGCCGCGTCCGGGCAGAGCGCTGTTGTTTCGCAACTAAACTCATAATCTCACATAAGCTCGCAAGTTGGGCTTTCCCATGCGAGTTTTTCCTATGCACGTATTGTATAAGGAATCGGCCGGGCAGCTTTTGGCGGAACTCGACGGAGCTGTACCCAATAACGCGGTCGTCGACGGGAATCGGCGCGTGCCGATTGTCCTTCCGATAATTCTGAAAACCGGTAGCCGTTCCGACTCCGTATTATGCACGGATCCGTAGCTCTTGTTTTCAACGAGCACATCATGCTCCGGTACACCTGCGCGCGATAAGGATGACGAATATTTCAAAGTTTAATTTCATTGGAGTCGGGTGTGCGGGCTCCGCGAACTTTCGAGGGTCTAATCGCCTGGAAGAAGTATAGAAGACGTTGTAATACCTTATTCCCCGTACGAATCTCGTACTGCACATTGATCCTCTTAAATTCCCATGTAGTCTCCGTCGCGGCATTAGCATATTATCTCTCCCCCCGCGACCTCCGCTGCCCCCGCCGTTGCTTCCGTTCCCTTTCCCACCAGCTCTACCCCCTTCAACCCTCTGATTCGCGGAGGACTTTGCAGACACTTGAGAGTTTGTTTTAAAACTCAGATAATCGTTTCGAACTCCCTCCGTTCTGCCTCTTACTCTTTCCTCCGGATCTCGGTTCTGGTTCCGTCTCGCTCTTCCACCCTGTTAGCTGGTCGGCCCCTTCTAGCGTCGCGTTCCACTCTGCTCGACGGGTCTCGAGGGGAAAATTAGATCAAAATAAGACTTCTCGCCAATTTTTAAACGCGTTACATTGCTCGCAGTGGGACGGGGGAGATTGCGCCCTCGAAACGGAGCCCGATAACGATCCCAACGATCGGCCGATCGATCGGGACGACCTCCGAAAGTGCTTTCAAAGAGCCTGACGGTTTTGATGGATGGTTTAGGACTCCTAACGGCGACGGTCGCAGAGAGTCAGGGCGCCCGTTCGAAGAACACACGACGATGGTAATTGAATTTATCGAGGGTGATGCCGTCGTTTCTTTCCTCCCCACTGACGCCAGTTACCTATTTACCTTGGCTCACCTCGCACGCTCGAGTTATTCGTAAACGCCGCAGCGGCGGCCCGGCATTATTTACAAGAGCCGGAACAAGATCCTCCCGGAGCACGCCGCCGAGAGATTGGGACAGCTGTCTGTTCTCAGGCAATCAGAAAAACTGCCGGTCTTTCCTCGTTCAGCCAAGACACCTCCGCCATTCCCATAGCCGCGGCTTAAGGAGAGCGCAAGGGCGGCAGCTGCTTCGGCCGGGACGAGCACCCTCTTCGCGGTTTTTAAGAATCTTAACGCCCTCCTTCTTCGTGGTCCTGTCTCCCCCTCGATTTTGTCAAGCCGAGATAGCACCGCCGACACTTTGCATTTCGTCGTGACGACGACGTCTAATTCCGGCAGCCCGGCTGCTGTTCCGGGGGCTTGGGAATTCGTATCCTTTCCTTCCTTAACTCCTGTTGATCGTCGCTCCCGTTTAATCCGTTCCCACGATCTCCTCGCACTTAAAGCGTATGCACGATCCTCGAAACGCAGTTTCCACCCGTTAATGCTGCCCGATTCAAGTGACACTGAGATGCTAATGGCGCAAACCCTGGCTATTGAAATACAATCGTACGAAAAGAGCTCCGAGCTATGTACAATGATGTATTGTAAATGCATCATTATGCTGAACACAGATGACTATTTGATCTGGTATTATGATTTAATAACGTACTCCCTCATTATTAGAATGTGGATCTTTATGCAAAATAAACATTGTTTGTTTCAACTGCAAAAATCAGTAACCAGATGTGTGTGTCGCCCTCTTTTAATAATTTCAATCAGCTGAGATTAATATATCTACATTATTAAAATGATTTTACCCTGCGTTGCGCGTCGGCGTGGTTAGACATGACGTAGCAATTTCACTTGCATAAGCTGCTTTGAACAAAATGTCAATACTACTACTACTATTACTACTAATAATAATAACAATAATAATGATGATGATGATGATAATAATAATAATAATAATAATAATAATAATAATAATAATAATAATAATAATAATAATAATAATGATAATGCATGACGCATATCCTTGTATTTTTTATAACGTTATTGACAAGTGTATTATTAGAACTGAAGACTTCCTTATTAAATTTATATTCTAAAACATTTCGCTAAAGAAATTGATTGGCGTATATAATACCCCATCAAATTCGTTACGTCACATTTTTATACTACACTGGCACCGGGTTAATTTTCCCACTGTTCTAAATTTTTTAGATCCATCTTTGTCATAAGTGCATAAAAATTGCCGGTCTACATATTATTGTCGATATATTTCTGTGAGTTATACGACCAACAAGTACAATATCGAAAATTTCTAAAACCATCCCAAATCCATAAACGGCATTAGTCAATAATTTTAGACATTTTACAAAGCGTTGAGAACATCGATGCTCTGTCACTACTGTTACAGTTCGCCCGAAGCTTGTAATTTCACTGAGGACATAAATAACGTTCGGAATATTAAATGATCCTATTTCGATGGACTTTATGTACTATTTAGAACTGACTGACGCAGACATATCGAAGATTGAGCCGAAAAAGGTATTAATGGATGTCAAACGTCGTAGGGATAAGGGATAACTCCAGTCAGAGAATAGAGCGTTGTTCACGCTTTTGTAAACGTAGAAAATTACGGTGAGTAGAATAGATACCAGGATCTTTGTGTAGCTGCAGTTTCTAAATTCGTAGCGGTTTCGCATCCGCCAGTGACAATTAACTAGAGACAATTCCTGATCTGACATTATCTGGCGCGTCAACCTCGCGCCGGAGACCAGCTGTCCCGACGATCGTCTTTTCCATTCAGATGCTAAATGTCACCGCGACATTTACCGAGGAAATAGAACAGCTCTCTCTCTCCCTCTCTCTCCCTCTCTCTCCCTCTCCCTCTCTCCCTCTCCCTCTCCCTCTCTCTCTCTCTCTCTCTCTCTCTCTCTCTCCCTCTTCAGTCCCTCTTCGTCTCTCGGATGTTGGGTTGCCAGACACCTTTGAGTGTTCCCGCCGCGATCGAAGGTATTCATGCTCCGGCAACGACATGTCGAGAGGGATCCATCAGGCTTAACGTAATAGATGCGCAAACGACATTAGCATGCCACGCCGATTATTGGCATTAGTCTGCCATCCCGTCATTTCGCGCAACGGTCATTTATAACCCTCTGCTGTAGCCTCTGCCTCTACAATCGATACTCCGCGAACGGTTTTGGATCTGCGGAGCATCAAAGATGGAGGCTGACTTTAAATATTCTTTTCACATCAGTCACGATAGGGATAATACCAAACTTGTTTTTTTTTCCTCAAACTTTGCATATCGAGCATTTAATAAATCTTTTATACACTTTTAGTTCTGTAACAAGATAACTCTCATTGTTTTACACATGTTTGCACGAATGTACGAAGATAAAATTCTCGTTTATGGTAATTTCGCGTCGCGAAAGTGGCCATAAATTAATCAGTCCGTACGTATTTCCATTTTTACTTTCCAACGGTCACATAGCATCGTGTTCATAACACTCGTGTTAAGTGAATAAGTAACCTGTGAATAATTGTTCCACGACATTCGCAATTCTTCGTTAAATATTTATGGGCTTTATTTAACACAGCTCCAACAGGAGCGTATCTGGTTCCCACTCGCTCGGTCATTTTTCCAAGATCAATCCGTTTTCGCAATACCGTCGGACGGCGCTCGGGATTACAGCCCGGCGAACGTGCAAACTGATATTAATTGAAGTAAACGCTCACGCACGCGTGCAGAGCGCCACGCACGAGGAGGCGGTTTCGCACGCAGAAGGTTTCCGCGCAAGAACATGAACACTTACGTGGTGTAGAAATAGAGTCGCAAGGGTTAGCAACCCCTGAATTACACGCAGTTCGCTGGCAGAACGGTTAAGGGGAGGAAATTTGCATATTATAAGTAGTACACGCTGCCGAGTCTGATATCATCGGACTCGGGAACCTCGTTATTCTGTGCATGCGTACCATTCGAGCGTGTGCCCGGGCAATCTAGGGTCTTCGACCAGTCTTAAAACTTTGTCTCGAAACTTCCTTAACGACAGTTTTAAGCAACCGTGCAGGCCTTTCGACTAATGAACCGGGGATTAAGGCCGATCGAAGGCGGCCGCCGTCGCGAAACGTAGCCGCCATCGCCGTCGCCACGTCGAGGGAATTCGAGAGCATGGGAATGGGCCTCGATCCACGAAAGTCTATCGATCCGCGGAATTTTAAGGGACAGAGAAGCAGAACCGCGTCGGACGATAGACGACGGTAGCGTTAAATATTGCTCTTGGCAAATTACTGTACGTGACGTAAGCATGTTAGGGGACGTAAACATCCTTGCAAGACGCAGCCGGGATTAAGTAGATCGGATCCTCCTTGGGTCAGACAGGACCGGGTCCTTCGTGCAGCGAGGGCTTAAGATATTGTTCGGAAGCACGGCTGTTGCCTTAAGATAATCAAGAAACCCAAACGGCTTAACGTGACGAGTTCATAATTCCGGCTTGTAAGGGGCTCCCGATCGTGGAACCTTCTTATCGACATTAAACAAATATTGTTACGCTCTTTGTAACGAAAATAAATTGGTAAACAGGATCGTGTTAACCGACCGACAATTTCGACTCGAACAATTTGAATAAAATTGTCCGCTCTGAGAGCCCGCTCCTTGGATCATCTGATCCGAAACACATTTTTCGAGAGGGGGAGGGTGAAGGTACTCGCAGCGCCAGGGACACGAATTTCAGCTAAGTAATTCCACTTAAGACGCTGGCGAATCCTTATTCAAAGAGTAAATTCTTTCGCACGTTCCAGCGCTGCTCAAGAGGTCGGATCGTTATGGTATGCGATGAGGCTTGCTTAACGGGCGAGCTTAATTAATAAGGACACGCGATATCCTAACTCGTAAGACGATGGTGGGGTGGTAAAGCATAGCTGAAGCCTCGGGGGAGTCCTTTGTTGTCGAGAGGGTCAGGACGGCCGACCTGCCACTTTAACCCACCTTAAGGGGTTACATCTTGAGGAGTTTTGAAGCTTCCAGAACATCCGATGATCATAATCTGCGGAAGATTCGAGGCTGCCTGGCCAATGTACCCCGGAAATTGATACGCTTGCGTGGTCAGTGTACGACTTTCGGATTCGAAGGCGTTATAGGGTGACCTGCTCAGTGAACGTAAACTTAAGCTGCATGTTCAATAATATGATTATTCACAAATCATTATTTAATCCCCCGAATAAATAAAATTCTAGCATTTTTTGATAGTTTTCTTTTTAGAGATGTAATCTAAGATTTTATGGAAGGTACGACCAATGAATGAACAAAAATTTTTTATTTCTCAACAGTAATATTCCAGTGAATGATATTGCACAAATGAATTTATCACAGATCTCCTTAAAATATAAATTATAGATTTCAAGTAACAATATTTAGTTCGAACGTATGGGATATAAAACAAATTGTAAGCAAAAACGAAATAATATCTGTGGTTGTGTATAAAAGGTATACTGCATAAATTTTAACATAAAAAGGGTATGATAAACGTGTTTGTTCACAGAGGAATGTCAGTCATTGGACAAATCACCCTACTATCGCTTTTCAGCTTTACAATGATTTCTGTACAGACTGAATAATGTCCCATCTTGGAATAATTAAAGAATGATTATGAATATATCTATTTTTGCATACCAATTTATAGATGATGCTACTCCTTACAAAACATATTCGAACAAAATCATCAGTATGATTGTTGCAATAATTATTTGAACATATACATATTAATAATAAAAAATAGTATATTAAAATTGATAGTATATTAAAAGTTTCATGGTTTCTTTTAATTAAAAAGATTGAGAAAAAATGCTGTAGCAATTTCGTATCTGTAGTAATACCAAAATGTCGAAAAATATATTTATTAGGAATGTGGTAAACTATTTATCGTAAAATTTTTATCACATATCATAAACTGTTTATCAAAAACTTTCAAGTTTATAAAAAATAATTCAGAGGAATATTTATTTGCAAAATGTAATAAAAAATAATATGCTTTGCAAATTTCTTTTATAAAATGGTAAAATACTTTATTCATATGATGTTTATAAGTGTTTAAAGTGCCCAGTCAAATAATTATAACTTACCTGTGGCTGAAGATGCGTCACTTGTCTCTTAATCTGTGCGAGGGTTGCGGTTGGCGGTGGGTGCACCGCCATATTCGCAAAAACCAGTCTTTCCTCGTAATCGTACTTGCACAAGATTTTGTTCTCGTACAAGTAGAATCTGTCGCCGATGCAGAATCTGTTAACAAAATAAAATAATTTGTTTTAATAATTTTTTTTAAATAAAATAAATAATTTCATCATTTTAATTCAAATGGTAATCAAATGATAATATTTCTTTATTAATATCTAAGCATTATCAGAGCCATTTTATAATTATTTGAAACTCCACTTAATCGTAACAACAATCTTACAAAGAAAATTCTTTTGACAACATCGTTTCACAATGTTTAAAGAATATAGTAATTAAAATATCTACAAAGTGGTATTTTATACATAATTTTGAAAAGAATTCTTGAAGTATAAATGTTATTCTAATCTCTTAAAAATCGGAATAAAAATCTGTTCCCTTATTATCAATATTTAAGCATTCAAGTAAAAATAGACACATAATAAATATCAGAGCCATAATCATTGTAATTGTGAAAAAAAAATTACGGCAAGTGGTTAAGACGAACGCGTTTTAAATTTAAGCTTCTCACTTTCTGCACGTCATTCTAGAGGCTTTAAAATACCATCTAAACTAATAGAATGCTAAAATTTTTGGTTATTTTACAGTACTCCAACCCTTTAAATTTTACGGTCGCAAGATTTCCAGTACATTTTTCATGGTAGTTATTAAGACGCCGTGATATCGTCGCGATCATCACGAAGCTCTCGAGTGGCAAAGATTCGAAGAAATTCCGGCTAAGGGTTGTCGGAGATAGGCGGAGTAGTAAAGCGTGCTAATTCCTTTTAAGGCCGCTTTCCGTTCCGCTCCGTCGAGGAAATTGCGAGAAAATAAAAACAAGCAGCGAAACGGTGGCAGTGCCGTAGCTTCCGAGAGTGTCTTCAAGCTCCTTTAAATGTAAATTTCCACTCGATTCGCAGACGCTACATTGTACCTGGATTACCGTCGAGCCCTTTTCTACTGTAACGTCCGCCCTTACCCCCGCGTGCGACGAGTGCCGGTTTGAAATCTCCTGCAGTTTGAGATCGTGCGATTTATCCGGAGCGCAACGAGAATGAAAACAACAGTACAGCCAGTGCAAAGAGACAAAATTAACTCTTTACATTTGGATGTTTTAGGGGACATAACTAGACTGCAGATGATTATGATACTTTCCAAATTTTTCTTTCACGAAATCTGTATTAATGCAACTCTATGCCAAATCCTATTGAATCTTTTTAGCGTTATTTGTCGTTGGCGTTACCTGTTCAATGAATGAACACTTTCCGGTGAATGTACATCTCCAGTATTATATGAAAAAGTAACGTCTATCATACCCTATATACGTTTAAAATACAGTAGTTTTATTACACATCTGTAGATGTCTTGCAGATATTATTTTGTAGAAATGCATCGATTCGATGAAGTATTCATTCATTGATCGTTTGACGTATTTTTTTTTCTCAAAATTTTATATTGCTAAATTGTGTTCAGAAGTAAAGCAGCTTGCTTACGATAATATCATTCAGAGGATTAAATAACGATCATTATAACAAACATGCAGTTAAAATGTTCATTCACTGGACAGGTCACCCTGTGTTTATATTGTTGCAGGCTTTCCAACTTTGTTCTTACTGTACATATTGTGTGCTTGAATTGCTGGCAGGTGCTCAGAGAAAATGCTGCAAGTGCAACGGTCAATGCTGAAAATGCTTAAAGTCGATGCTGAAGTGCGCGGTGAATATTTATCCGGTAATTTCGAACGTTTCCGGGCAATGCGTGTTGAAATTCAACGTATGAGAGCCACGGGATTTCCTAGGAATCTGTTGCGGTATCCGGAGCTATACACACGCAGCTAGATTCTGAAATGGTGGCGAAGTACGAACGTGCTTCGCTTGCGATATAAGAGAAATAAGGTTGCCGCGAAGGTTATACGCATCGACCAACTGTCGCCCTCCCCGAGCGACGCCTCTAAAATCAAAGATTTCGCATTTTTCGTTTTTATTGCCAGCTTAAAAGTCAATTCTTTCCGTAACCGCGCGCGAAGAGCGTGGACGTGCTCTCCGGGTGTCCGCATAAAGAACGATACGCCGAAAATGCTAAAGAGGCCTGGCGACGAGGACCGCGTGGGGGTGGCTGGCTCCCAACGAGCACAATAGATCCAGCGGGATCCACGGGGGACTCGAAAATCGTTTTGTCAGGATACGCACCAACTTGAAATTCCTGTCAGGCGCTGCGAACATCGCTCTCTCCGAATGTTATACATACTTCATATCGACCACGATATGACGAGCTTGTTCCCGCGATTTGTCTCGCCCAAATAAAACGTCCCGACACGGTACCCTTATTATTTAATCCCACAAGGAGTCGCGTAGCCAATGTCTATCCGCAAACATCCGAAATGGAAGAATAAAGAACTATCGGTTTGATGGTGCATGCAAAGACTACTGTAGAAATTATTTTACTTCTTGTTTTGGTATCTCTAAATAATTTAGCCTACAGTCTGAGAGTCTAGACTGTTAGGTTATGTTGGGTTATGTTTGGTTATGTTGAGTAATGTTTGAGTACATTTTTGAGGTTCTATTCTTTAGGAAAATATGAATCCTAGATTTTATCAAACTTCCAAAGTTCAATTAGGAAAAATTTGTCAATTTGTAATTACATTTCAACATTTTAAATTGGTTACATAAAAGTTATTTTCAAAATGTTATGTATGAAACAGCAATTTGAATAATTCTTATCGAGTTACATTAATTTAAATACAGCTGCTAAAAGTATTAAGAGAGATGTACAGATTATAAATCTATTTAAACAAAATAAAACAATCATTCAATTTTTACGTTATCAACCAAAGTTGTAATTATTCTCAAACCTTCGTTAGTTAAGATTTTCTGCATTAATCTTAATGTCGAAACTTTAAGACAATGTAATACTGTGAGATTAATTATTATAAATATAGTTATTAATAATTAACAATTAATAAGTAATAATTAATTATTATATATATATACATATTTTAATTATTAATAATTATGTTTATAATAAATGTATTTAATTTATTTGATGATACACTTAAAAAAACGTAAAGATTGGTTCAAGAAATTGTAGTAAATGAGTATTCAGACACCACGTTGCTAACACAAAAATTAAATTCTTAGATCGTGGACTGTATATATCTTGCACGAAGAAATTTGCTATTAAGCGCATTTTGAATCTGTTCACAATAGAAATTAAAGAATATACTCTGAATCTAGGGACAATGTTCTGACTTTTGAATTCGAAAAAGATGACGATTCGCGGAATCGCGGTAGTAGGCGTAAACGCGAAGGATGTATCTTAGTATCGTAGCTCACCGGTGAATAATAAAAGCATTTTTTCGGGAGAGGGACACAGTACATCGAGTACATCTGGACATTCCGTATTCAACGGATGTGCTTGTCCCGTGCCGGGATCCTGTTTGAGTTTTATGTCGGGATTTCTGTCGAGTGGTTTATACCGGCGCTTATGTAAATGCAGACGTGATTTTTTCAGCACCTACCCAGGCCACCGGGCCGTACGAATGTGCAGAGCATTTGCAGCATTCGAAACGAGATGAGCCGAGCCAGCAGCGCCGGTGAGTACCGCCACTCTTCGAGCAACATTGTGGCGCACTGCGTCGAAACGCAAATTACCATTTCATTCCATGAAATTTGTTGTGTTTGACGTTTTCGCTGCCAAGCAACATTCGTCGTGGAATACTTAAAGGTGCAGCCTCGTCATGGGAAACGATACTTGTTTCCCATTCAGACGATGGCGGAGCGCTTTCCAATATGCAGACCGTTGTTACGGCGATGATTTACCGTCATCAAAAATGAATTGAGATAGCATCTGTTCGGTGTTTGTAACTCCGTCGCGGTCACCACCCTTCGATTTGTCATTCTTTTAATTCCATGATTCTGGGAGGACGAAAGGAGGAACAGTAGAGAAGACTGAGGCAGACAGAGACAGTTAGAGCGGGGCGGCAGGTGAAAGGAGGGGAAGAAAATAGCAAGAGAACCAGAGAGCGATCGGAACATCTAGCATGGTCCGCCATAAAAAGCAATGCTCCACCGTAACGGGGTACGATAAGTGCTATGGTGCGAGGTAAAATCGATCCCGGGGGCAGCCTCGAATCGTGCACCATAAAAAGGGGAACATTAGACAGAGACTGGAGAGACGCTGAAAGAGCAGAAGAGCGCGACGAGATCATAGCATAATGGTGTTGTGATTTCCCGACTAGATAAGCCTATAGATTGCGTCGGTGCACTGCTAAACGATTTCGGCATTAGTGACATTAAATGGCACCGAGAGATCATCGAAAATACCCACCCTTTTCAAACTTGCATACATCTTTCTAAGGGAAATCGAAGGCCACTTCTTGCAACGAAAAGGTAACACGCAAACAAGGAACGATCCGCGACATTTTCATCGACAGTCTGATACAGTAGTAAAATTTCTATGGCGATCATTATATTAGGTCTACCGGAAAGTTCTGTCCGATAGTGTGTGCATTTACACACATGTATTCTCCTAAATAAACTGAAACAAAGATGACTCATGTCATTATTAAGTGAGACGCGATCGTGAAAACATGGCTACCGATGATAATGCCAGACCACATGCTGCTTTGGCGACTCGTCAGAAAATCGCAGACCTAGCACCTTCCGATTATCACTTGTTTCTCTCTTTGCAAAACTTTTTACAGGAAAAGAAATTCAAAACTGAAGCTGATGTCAATCAAGCACTAGTTGAGTTCTTCGCCTCTAAAAATAAATCACTTTTTAAAAATGGCATTTACAAGTTGCATTCACGCTGGCAAGAAGTCATAAGTAACGATGGAAAGTATATTCTACAATAAATATTATTAAATGTATGAAAATTGTGTTATATCTCAATTCAAGAACGGACAGAACTTTCCGGTAGACCTAATATCTATATTGTGAACTGTTGCATTTTTATGTACACAGGTGGTTTACATAAGTTACATTACAAATACAACCGTAGGAAATTATTCGCTTAATTTTGTCCCGTTTTGGCGCCCCGTTTCTACTGTCTAATTTAGTGGTAAAGAAAACCGCGGAGCTACAAGGTACGTGACCGATCTCCGTCGAATCGTGATAAACAATTAGAAATAAAAAAGTTAATTCATCGTTTTTATTCTAGCATTATTATGTCCTGAGTTGCTATAAAAACGAGCCGCGAGGCTGGAAGAATCGCGACTTAGTATTCTCAGATCTGCCGATTTCAATTCCGACCTCCGAACATTTTCGAGATAAATTACTGTATTTCATGGACGATTTTATATTTTAACCCTTTACGAGCGAAAATTTGTCCGCTCTCTTATTTCAGAATTTTCTATAAGCTTATGAAATTCAACGATATTCCCATAATATGACTTTGTAGTCTGTATCGTTAAAAGGATTAAAAGAGTAAAAAAAATGGTTACTATTACACGTAGGTATACATTTTGCTGAAAATCGTTTGAAATGTACAGTTTAACCGATGAGTGAATCTCCGATAATAATATCAGCAAGGTGAGGAAGAATCGGAAAAGAAAACGACGGTCGTTTCGCAGATCGTTCGTCGTTTTCTGTGTCGCGACATCGAACGCTGCTAAGTCGAGAGGAAGCCTCCGAGATTCGTCGGCAAACAGAGCGAGTCAGAAAGTGGAGGGTGAGAAACCCCAAACGGTAACACTTTGGCGGTAGTCGAGACCAGAGATGGGGAGGTGGTGCAGCGGTGTTGAGGTGGGTTGCAGGGAATAAATTTTGTATTTGATCGCCGAGTCCTCGCCGGGAAAGAGAGAGGTAAAGCGGGAGCGAGAGAAGAGCTGCAGAAAGCGTCTATATTCTTGGTAGTTGGTGGCGCTCCGACTCAATTTGCATCAAACTATGGAGAGACAACCGCTCCTATCCCCTCGCTCTGTCCCGGCTCCTCGCTGAGCCACCGTTCTAGCACCTGATGGAGCTGTACTCTCACTCCCTTCGACGTTCTACAGTCGAGACTAACGCGTTTAGCAGAGACTCGAACCCCTAATCAGATCTTCCGGCGGCACCGGGGTGTTTCTAAGGTGCTCCTAAGTGTGAAGTTAATGGAGTCAAGACGCTGCTTCTCTGCGCCAACACGTTTGTCGGGCATGCCACCAGGCAGCTCGACGGCGGGCTGAATTTTTCACAAATAAACGGTTAATTCGATTCGTCTATCATACAGTAGGACATCACTCATTCGAACTCCATTTATGTGAACGTGAAACCTAGCCAAGCTTTCATTATTTGGAACTAATATCGAGCGTCGCTGCAATAGTGTAGGGCTGTTTGAAGTGAACAAATATTTTATGAAGTAAGATCTCTAACATTTTGACAAATTCAGCGGTAAGATTTATAGCGACACCACTCAAAACAAAGATCCTTATAATTATATGAAAGTCAATTCTCTGATAGACTCTGCGCTATTGTCATAATCGAAGGATTAAGCAAGACACAATAGATCACTTTTACCACTATATCACTTATCTGTATTAGAACTCCAGTTATTTGAACGCAAAATTGCAAGCAGTGGAGGTTGATAGTGGATTCCTAGTACCTATTTATTTGTATGGCAAATTTATTTTATCTAATCTGTTAAAATTTAAACATCGCGAAAAACGGTTTTGGATATTTATATGATATAACCTAATGTAGGGTCAAGCGATCTTACAAGTTTGTGGGAATCTTTTGCTAGATTTAAAGAATTTAGAAGTCTTCTAAGACTCTTTGAAGCTTGCAGATCTTGGGAGAAGTCTTGAGGGTTGGAGGGTACTTGGGCTTTCATGATAATTTGGAGGATACTAGCAGCTTCCCGGGATCTTGGTAGGCTTTGAAGCCCTCCAGTTCTACAGGTGCTAATAGAGCCCACGAAGTTGCAACAGTTCCTTCGAGATTCTTCATACCCTAGAATCCCTAGTAGATACTTGGTGGTAGTTGCAGTGAAAATTTTGCAGAGACATAACAATGTTCTCATGTTCAAACAGCTGAGATATCGAATACAAATATTTTCAATACTTCCTAAATACGTCTCAGGTAATTGGTACCAATTGGCGCCACGTCGAGTGCCATTCTACTATTTCCAAAAATTCTTAATATTTTCAAATGCAATATTTTTTCTTCTTCGCTTGTGTTCTCAGTTACAACATCGTCTGCTATCGATCTAACGAATTTTTCCGCGCCACCGTGTATACCGTCTGGTCGCGGAACATCGGGTCGCTTTATTTCGATAATGGCTGCTTACCTAGCGCGTTCTCCTGTTAATTAATTCAGACTGTCGGGGTATCAGGGAACTGTGACGCGCTAATTCGATCAGAAGTGAATTCGCTCGCTTCGGTAGCGAGGGCTCGTCGCCGGCGCTTTGGGGGAAGTGCGCTGCCTTTGCTTCCAAGACAGATTTACCCCCGCAGACAGTTGACGTCGCTATCTAAATGTCGCTCAAGAGGCGCGTCGGAATGCCACTCGATAGCACGGCGCGCGTCGCGGCGGTTCCGCGACTCATTGTCCGTCCGTGCGGCCTACCGGTGACGTGGAAATGTTCACGAGCTCTACGTCATGTCACGTGTCACCGGAGCCAAATCCTGAACATAAATCAATGACCGCAGGCTAACCGAACATCGTTTTTAATCCCTTTGATCCAGGGAAAAAACGTGCAGCCTCAGATATTTTCATATCTTTATTGCTACTTCGTATGCTCAGGCGCTTTTTCAATAAAACGCTTCATTAGATTTTACGGTATTTTTCACGAATATCGTGTAAATTTTGTGGTCGTATCTTCAAGATCAATGAAGTTGCAGCTTCGTTTATCAATGTTGTCCAACGAATGCTTAGCTTCGTAAATGTACACTCAAGCCAAATATAAATATTTTTTTTGTCATTTCATTTACAATGCTTCTAATTATTACAGAGTACTAACCCCTTTCACTATAACAATATAATAAATATGAATTTTGTATATTTTTTAAAAACCGATACATAATTTGATTCCTGTCTTATCAATGTGTAGGAATGAAAATATATGGACTTATAGAAAACAAAAATTGCCTCGTTTTAATAGAGAAATTATTAAAGACGATAGAGTACTAATCGTCGTAGCTGTGAAAGAAATTTTAATGTAATAAATAAAAATAAATTTTTTAAAAATATATTTTAATGTTAAGTAAGCGTATGGAGAGTATTTCTGTATAGTACTTTGACTATCCTTTGGTTAATTTTTGTGGAATCTTTTCACCATAGGTTGACTTTTTGGTTCTCCAATTAAAAGATCACTGGTGGTCTGTGTTTCAATTTTGTGTTTTAGAGCATACACACAGACCAATTATATCCATTATGAGCGATACATTAACAACGCTTTATCTACCGAAAGCTTTAATAATATTTTTAATTATTATGCTATACTAAGAGAAATCTAAACAATCTTCTCCTCCATGATAATCCCGAACGCGATTATTCGAATTTACTAAGAACTTTTATAACTGCAAATTGTAGACTTTCGGAAATTATAAAATCATCGCCGGCAGATAATGTGTTAAGATCTTTGTGGAGTCCCAATCTGATCATAGTCCCCTATTTTTGTGTTAATCAAGATTGCGACACTTTTCACAGTATCTTTCCATAACACCCATTTCCTTCTATAGAGTAAAACGAGCGCTAGCCTTGGAGAAGGGTAACCATAAAAAAAATGAACGTTTTCCAATGGCCTTCATTTGCTATTCTGTTCGATTACTCAACCGCGAAGGCCGCAGGGGCGACGTTCGTCTTTCTATTAATTTCTATGCACCGTGAAATTACGCGGCGCCGACCCTAAGCTATATTAATAACCCAGATTACGAAGGAAATTAAGACAGCGATGGGTCGTTGATACCTTCAGGAACGCGGCTTTGTTGTTTCGGGGCCGAAGGGGTTGAAGCTGCGATATTTCCGCGCGACCGGCGGGCCGCGCCGTCATCCTCGGAGCGTCCTTTAATGGCGGGCCTTATCGTGAACAATCGCGAGGCATTACTCTTCGTTCCGCGTCGGCGAGGGAAAGAGAGAGAAGACGATCGTCATTTTTCCCCGAGGAAACTCCCGGTTCCGCGTTACACGTTCTCGCATTCCTTCTCGCCGAGATATTGTTCGGTGTGTTATGCTAATGCCGACCGCAGCATTAATATGTAACGAGCCTCGACAGGGGAGGGAAAAAAACAAGAAATACACGTTATCGTAAATATGCAGACGAAGAGTGGTTCGTGCTGTTCAAGTTCAATCGGGTCTTCGTATCGCGAATCGATCGTGGGGTCGGACACCCTCGTGGGCCGAGGAGAAAAAGTTCCAAGGCAAAGCGCAATCACATCAAAGATTATTTCCGCCAATAAAACGGAAGTCGAGTTTCGTCCGAGGGATGGAGGCGGGCCAGAGATGGGGCGGCGGGAGGGAGGGGAGCGTACGAATCATTCTCGATCGCGGAACAAGTCGGGGGGGGGGGCAAGAACCGTACCAAGAAAATGAAAGTGGGGGTGAAGCGGGGACAGGGCGCGGGAACGACACAAAGATAGAACCGTGCGAGCGGGGCTGGCAGCGAGAGGTTAACCGACAAGCAGGGCAATAAATCTACCGTTCGCCCGGAGCAGGTACTTATCAGTTCTCCAAGATCACCCGCGACATCGGTGACTGCGAAGCCTGGCGGGTACTCATTTCACGGAATTGACGGTTGGGTTTGCCGGCGTGCTCGACGATCCGGAATTATAGAGCGCCGGCCACCGGTGGGCACTGTTTTCCAGGACCGTGGAATGGGCGCGGGAGCTCCGGTTCTCACGCGGTGGCAAATAAAGGGAAACTCGTCGGTAGCTGGCGGAACGCGTGGAGCGGAGAACGACGAGCGACGAACGACGGGCGCCGCGTCCGAAAGGTGGTGGAAGGAAATCGCGGTATCGCTTCGACGCTCGATTATCTCAGTTTCACGGAAGCGTATTGGCTGGATACGTCGGTATAACCGTATGGATGGTCGGCACGATCGATGCCCATTTCGAAAGGCTAAGCTCCCACTCTGCATAATTGCCAGTTAACGGCAACGAACTATAACGCGCACGCATGAACGCACACACGGCGCCGCGGCGCGCTCGCGCTCCCACACGCGTCCCCCCGTGCACACAAGGCCCGCCCCAGCACCCGCTCGGTAGATCGATTCCTTTTTTTAACGCCGAACGAACCGAAACGAACCCGATAGTCCTTCAACCCCCCATTCGAAAATTGACAAAACAGTTTTTGGCCGGAGCCTGGCGAGAACTTAATTGGTGTATATAACGAGGAAATCTGCCAATTATGCTATCTGCCGACAGCCGATCGATCCGCTCGTAAGCACATACTCGTATTCATCGATGAGCACCGTCGAGAAGTAGGCTACCCTACTCCATAATTTCAGATAAACTCCCGTTAATTTGAATGGGGCTGGTACAGAGCTGGCGTATTCGAGTGCCCGCGCCGGAAGTGGAGAACCGAGATCCGCTAAGTCACCTCGCTGCGTGAACTGTTTGGACCGGTCCATCAAGGGGGGGAATCGGTTTGATCCGCAGTACGTTGGTACTTAATTTTCCATCATTAACGGTTGCGAAGTTACCATTCTGAGGCCGAAGTTCGGCGGCGGAATTTTCTCTTCAGACGTTGAATTTAATCGGCTATTCTCTAACTGTGATCGATGCTCATTAGACAGCAGACCTTCATGCAGAGTACAAATTGTATGCATCGATAGCGCGAAACAAGAATTCCATCGAACTTCATTTCTTCTCTCGATAATTTTAATGATCCATAAACAATGCGACCGAATTCTGAAATTCTTTTGATGTTTTTACTCTTTTGTGATTCATCTATTAAATTTTTGTCGTAAAGGCATAAAATTCGTAGTCGAGTGATCAGCATCGATGCTTTGATTTTATTCGTCGTCCATTTCTAATTCAACTACGAGCTGGGTGACCTGTTTATCAATGGCAGTTTGTCTACCTCCGTTTCACCGTTTCAAAGAACTGAGCAATGCTATCGGTGATCGTTTGAATTAGTAGTGGGCATCTGATCGCTCAAATAGGTCTCCTCATACGAAAACTACTTAAAATTTATTAGTCTGCTAGTATTATTGACGCCGTGGTTATGAAGTACAGAATTGAGGTAAATAAGAACCAACATTTTATAAGGAACAAAATAACATTTTTGATCTTTTTCTTTTGAATAAACATTTACGCAACACCTCGTTAACACATTGTTATGCTCGTCTACATACAGTTGCGGACAAAATTGAGTGGACAGACAGTGGAAATGGTTATAAATAAAAAATTTAGTCGAACTAGTATTATTACTATACACACAAGTTTTGTATATTACATGTCCTTATGGTACATAGAACATTTTGTGCAAAACTCAAGTTAATGTTTATACTTTTGTACACAGAAATATCGTAATTAACGGCAAAGTTAGCAAATTTCTCAGGGACAAAAATGAGTGGACAGTCGACTTATTCCGGCGAGAAACATAAACAAACATAGGATATAGC
The DNA here is from genome assembly GCF_051020955.1 of Megalopta genalis. Lineage (NCBI taxonomy): Eukaryota > Metazoa > Arthropoda > Insecta > Hymenoptera > Halictidae > Megalopta > Megalopta genalis. The sequence continues at coordinate 2,040,501 of NC_135015.1, read as the reverse complement.
TATCCGCCATGCGTAATACTTGCAATCGTAAACAAAACATCTGCACACGTATTTAATTGAAGTATAGACTTTGTACAAATCAGAACAATTGACAGAATGTCTCGAAGAAAAGAAATTTCGTATCAAGTTCGACATTTGATTGCTTGTGTGATAGCAGAAAAATACGGAGTATCAAAGAGTGCAGTAGAAAAAATTTATAAAAAATATTTATCACACAATACAGTGGAAAATTTAAGAGGTCGCGATCGGAAACGCTGTATCGCTGTAAGAGAAGATCGTCAAATTATTCGACAATGTCGTCAAAATCCAAGCATTGCATCGCGTAATATTCAAGAAACCTTAGAATTAAATGTGTCATCAAAAAGGATAAGGCGGAGATTACACGAGGCTGGATTAAAATGCTGCAAAGCTAGACGTAAGCCACATATTAATCAAGCAAATGCGAAGAAACGTTTAGCTTTCGCAAAAAAGTATGTTAACATGCCACTGTCATTCTGGAAAAATGTAGTGCGGACTGACAAAAGTAAATTTGAGTTGCGGCAGTTAAACTAGACGAAGAAAGTGTGGAGGAAGAAGAATGAAGCATATAATAAGCCGTTTATATCGCCAACGATTAAATTTGCCGGAGGGTCGTTGACGGTATGGGGATGCTTCTCTTGGTATGGTGTTAACACTTTAGTCCCAATCGATGGAATAATGAATGCCGACGAGTACATCGATATAATAAATGAAAATTTAGAAGAAGCTGTCTTAAAAATGGGACTCGACGATGATTTTGTTTTGGTTCAGGATGATGATACGAAACATACAGCGAAGAAAACCAAAAAATTTTTCGAGGATTCTCACATTAACCTACTTGAATGGCCCGCACAGAGTCCAGATTTAAATTTAATAGAAAACTTATGGAGTGAATTGGACTCGAAGGTACCGTTGGACAAACGGAATAACAAGATCAACTGTTTTCAAATTTTACAGTCAGCATTTGAAGCAATTAGCAAGGATTATGTTGAAAACCTAATAACCTGTTTTCCACGACGTTTAGAAGCGGTAATTCAAGCAAACGGGAGGCATACTAAATATTAATCTTGCGCTTTGTTAGATGTCCACTCATTTTTGTCCCTGAGAAATTTGCTAACTTTGCCGTTAAGTACGATTTCTGTGTGCAAAAGTATAAACATTAACTTGAGTTTTGCACAAAATGATCTATGTACCATAAGGTTATGTAATATACAAAATTTGGCGCATTTGAATCCAGACAATAAATACATTGTTATTCGACTATTGGTTAAAGTTTTCTTTGGGGCTTTCTTTTTTTTTAACTTTTCAATGTACATACCAATGGATTTTGTCGAGAAGGGAGATAAACTTTTTCTTGGGGGTTACGTCAAGGTTATTTCAAGAATAGAACTACGTTAAAAAGTTAACAAGATTAAAACTACAGCTGTGGATCAGTAGACATCAATATGGCGCGGAAATTCGTCAACTTTGGACGTGTATAACTCTTTAACAAATGAATTCAAGATTTATTTTAATTACATTCCTAGATTCAGGACTTCGATGTTTGGACTTTTCTCGACAAAATCTATTGGAATGTACACTAAAAAGTAAAAAAAATAGAACCCCTCAAGGAAAAGTTTAACCTGACTATCTGGTAGCTGACAATTAATTTACATCTGCACATGTTTCATTTAAGCTTATAAAAAAATTAACGTCACTGGAAGGTGTACATTCAAAAATACGTTATAAGAAGAAATTGATGAATGAAATTGATAAATGATCCTAAGTATACTCGGTCATATTTTTGTCGAGAAAGAGTGCTAAGAACAATAGGTAATATATAAGGAATAATTTGGCAAATAAAAGCGATAAGTTCATAGGAGAATAGTTTCATGCTACAAGCATCCTCAAATAAAATGTTGCGAAACCAAATGGCCTTGGATTTGGCGCGATGTTCGTCGAGATGATAAGATTGATCAAAATATTCCGAAGCACAATGAAAGCGCGTGCGGGCGCCAACACGAGCGAATTGAACGGGTAGAGAAGTAAATGTGCGTTTTGTTTAAAAACCGGTGATTCAATTTTACGCTCGAAAGATACCGCGCTGGCCCCCGAAGCATACCGGCCGCTGTGGATGACAGGAATACCAACGATGGTGTTGACGTTCCTGTAATTTGGCTGGAAAATGTCCAAATCGGTCGCGTAATTCTACCGGAAACTGCAGATTGTTTCGTTGTTAATTCTGTCGTTAAAATCCATTTTGGAGCTGGCCGGCGTGGCGCGGCGCGGTGCGTCGCGTCGCGTCGAGTCACGGCGCGAGTCATTTATTCGAGCGCGGGGCTCCGGTTTGTCATAATAGGGGACGATGATGGAACACCAAAAGCGGCAAGGTAACGCGGCGCACGTCCGATTGCTTCGCTCGGTACGCCGGTATTTAGAGGACCAATCTTTCTCGCGTCACGTGCCCTTCCTATAGGAATCGAGCGTATCCCGGAACGGATTTAATAAATTGCACCCCACGGCAGAATAATGCAGACCCTCTATGCGGAAGGGTTATGAATGTAAACCCTAAAATTAAGCCGACAATTAAAGAGATCCGCGGAGCCGATTTAGTCGGGTAAAACTCATTAAATGGGATGCCCGCGACGCTCGTGCCCGTAAGCTTGATCGATTCTCTCGTAACCCGGCGAATTAACTCTCGGACGTCGCTGTCTGGATCCATTTTGACTCGCGGGTTCTTACGTAATCTGAAAATATCTAGAAATGCGTCCTTTTAGATCCATCGTTCAACTCGAACTCAAATGCATATTTTTAGTTGTTACGATTGCGGAGTGATCTTCGCCGCGCCCGGCTATTACTAGCCTTCGTTTTTCTTATAATTAGTAATATTTGAAAACAAAATAACTTAATGGCTTGTGTGATGTTGTTGTGCTTGCAACATTTTATATGGAAATGAAGGTAAACTTCCATCTTTTTTGATGGAACACTTTTGTTACATGAAAGCGTTTGTCAAACAATATGAATTTTTCTTCTCCATATTTACACGTATGTACTTCTTTTGAATACGAATTAGACGAAGGTATTAATCATTATCATTTACGTTACAGGGGCAGACTATATAATGCATCTGAACATGTGACGAATAGTTCCAGATAAATTAAGTTTTATTACAACTTATGGAAGTTTTCACACTGAAGTAGGATGGAATAAACAAAATTGTTTATAGAAGTTTGAGTTGTCGAAGTTCGATATGAATTATACTGGTCTTTTCAAAATCTGTATCCAATTGCTTAACCAGTTAGCTGCGGTGCCTCCTTTTCAGATCGCATCTATATATGTCGCGAGAATCAAGCAACGACAAGTATACCCGTTAAACACAGAGTAAAATGCTGTGTTTAACGCTGTTAAAATATTAGAGCATATATTATTATAGAGCAAATATTATTTATTTTATAAAATTAACAATTTTACTACTAATATTTACTTATTCGCTAAACATTAAACGAAAAACGCAGGAAAAATGAAATACTTAAATGTAAAAAAGTTGAAAATTCAAATTGCTGCTGTAAAGTGGTATTCAACAAAGCAACACCGATATCGTGATTCTTTTCTAGTCTTATTTTTATAACAATGTAAACACCTTCGTGCAGGATTGGTCTCAAAATATTCTAAGCATCTTGAAAATTGAGAATATGTTTTTGTTTCCACTAAAATTGCAATTTAAATAGTCAATGGTCTCTACTTTTTATGCACGACGAATACTCGTATAGACTCGTCGTGACACAAAATACTGCCACTTTTGCATGGCGAATACACTCGTCGAACAGAGCTAACTGGTTAATTTCCGATTCCAATTCACGAATCGGCTGTCACAAACTATATTTAACAACGTTGTATCGATCGTCAACGGTGCAGTCCGATTGCCAAGGGCGAGAGCGATTGCAGACTAACTATAGAATCAATTTTTTGCTTCCGTGAGGTTTCATGGGGCGAGCAAGTTGGTCGCGACACGGGGAAATTCGAAGGTGGGATACTTCGAAGGCTTAATCAACAAATTGGTCCCCTAAGAGTTTCCGGGCGCAGGACCGTGAACACGGATAATTCAAAGTTGCGCGAACCACGGTTTAATTACCAAATCTTGTAGCAAGTTGGCTGCAGGATCGTACTGCGAACTTCTTGGCTTAGTTAATGTACGGGAGACCATGCTCCATCATCGCGCGGTGGAGCACCCGCGAGCGGAAAATTCGGGGAAACAACGGGACGATAGTTTCGTTGATCCAGTCGTCTGGATTATTTTTCGGTCCCCGGTAGCAGTAACGTGTCCTTTTGATCCGGGCTCTCGAGACGTTAACCGACGGCGGCGCGGCGTTATCTTACTTGGGGCAGCGTGTTTGACTTCTAACGGTCGCTCCTTCTGACCGGTAGCATTTGATAACTGAATATCCTGAATATTCCGAGGGGGCTGGGGGGATGGAGAGTGGCGGAGTTCCGATGCCGAGCGTAGTTAACCTAATCCTTTCCGTGGCTCGGCTTTGCATTAAGCAAGGTCCATCAACTTGGCGTAAAGCCGAAGCAGTTTCGAAGACTGTCCACGGTCGGATATTAACATAGAATTATCGTCTAAGCTATTTCAAATATATCGACTATAATAACCATGTTACCTTCATACGGCTAATAATAATTAACAGTTTGACAAAAATATGACGTGATCACGCTCATGATTATATTTATCAATCTTCTTAATATATTTTTTCAAACCAATTAAACTTTTAAGCGCGGTAGTCTTTTTACAGACCTCAAGACTCTACGAAACCAATGCAGCATCGCTATTAGGTTGTTGCGAATGAAATGGCGGTTTTGGAACTTTTAAGTTAAACTCTTATTTAACGAACTTAATAAATATTTCCTTAATCAAAATAGTCTCATTCGACTTCAATACACTTTTCTCCAACGTGATACAAGACCTTTTTGAAATAAATCGGAAGAACGGGGACACAATAAATTCATTAAACGCAGTTTTTACATTAATATCATCTCGAAACAGTTCTCCAGTCAAAAAGCAATCTGGGTGCTCGAAAATATGGTAGTCCTTAGGTGTTTGAGAGTAAGAAATGTGAGGAAGAAGTTCATATTTCAATTAACGGCAACAGTTTGTTTTACGAATTCTGTCTTTCTCACTGTTTCTAAGGTTTTAAAGTTTAAGGAATAATAAACATTTGTGCTTTTCACAATTCTTTCAACAGTTAAACTATTGACTTATAGCCGCGAGACACATTTTTGTGGCTTGTATTAACAGAACGAAATTTTTCAAACCAACGACTAGTTGTTCGATTATTTACAGCACCATCGTTAAAAGCAGTGCAGTAAATTTTCTCTAATTGACCTTAGCTTGTACACAAAGATGGACAATTTGGGAAGATAAGATAGAATAATTCGAGTCTTGCGGCTCGTTTTTATAGTTACCAATTGTCAATAACCATAAAAATGAACTGCAAGGCTTGAATAATCCATATTGTCCATTCGTGTTTCCAAGCTGAGGGTCAATTGGGGAGAATTTACTGTATTTACTGTATTTGACGATTTTAAATTACACTAGCGCTGTTGTTCATTTCCCAGCATTGACCGCACATGATCGTTAATGAGAGAATATGGTCGATAATGCAATCTATGCATCACTTGCATTAGTCATCGACTTAATTGAAAGAAAAATATTCGGTAGTTAAGAAAAGGTACATTGTCTAAACATTTTTTACTCATACAAACACTCTTCATAAAGAACTAGTTCATCACAGAAAAACCGCTTACCTATGTGATAGTATTCCTCATCACCGACAGTTTCTTAATCATTCTTTTAAAATCGAAGATAAACAGTTAGGAATTTCTTAGAAAAATATTCTAAGACTACAACAATTTCATTAATGATCCATCAAGTTACATATATTAATACAATGTAACAAATGTTTCTGAAATTATAATTTAAACGAAGATTGTTCAGCAGTCATTGAAAAGCCTATTAAGAGGATTCCGATAAGTATACTGTTAATTAGCATATTCTAGTGACCAACTAGACGATGACGATCAACTTCATTAAATTCAGACTCATAATGGAACATATGAAACTCTAAATTACTTGTCAGAAAATTAGGTGGCCAAATGACAATATTTGTACTCTGGATTCAAATGCACTAGAGCCCCATCATCCGAGTGTTAAAGCAACGGTACAGATTCATATTTTACCGGACTTTATTCTGCTTCTTCATCGACGGGTCTGTCGAACGCAAGAAACGAAAGCAACGAAGGGGGTTAATTCTTCGGAACGGAGCGACGCGACGGCCATATTTCTCAATAAACAATAAATCAGCGAGGACGCCGAGTAAGGTATAACGCCCTCTCTTATAGATCGTTCCTCTTTTTTCCTCGTTCCGTGACACATGTCTTTACTCGCTTTTGCCCTTGCTCTTTCATTCCCTCCGCTTATCCTTTTTCGGAGACCTGTTCGCCTCTCTTTCCGTTGCCTTCCGAGTCTCCAAGCCCCATTAATCTATGGTTATCTACGACTTGCGCCGGATAAGTGCGTCGGAATGAGCCATTTCACCCTTGGGAGTTCGAATCCATCCTGTACCCTCGAAGAGAAGGCCATCCATAGACTGGCCCTTGGGCATCCTCTTTCACCCTCGTGATGAGGTGTGCAAAACTTTGCCTTTAACGAGATCATAATGACAATACGATCCGCACCGACCGAACTCTGGGAATGTTCGCCAACTCTGTTCTGATATTTCGATATTATCAACGTAAGCAGTTTTGTTTTCCTTTTTCCTTTTTCCTTCTACTCGATACGTTTGCTGGTAGGTCGTCTAATAAATTCATCCAAGGGAACATATGTTTACGCACATCGAAAAGATTACTTCTTAATAAATTCATAATTTAAGCTATACATAAATCGTAAACTTGCGCGCGTTTTAGAGCAAGATTATGGAAGAAATATGGGTAAAAAAAATTGGAAGATCAGTTATTGTTAGAACAGTGATCGTTCGTTCGCAGTGAACGTAATGTACTACGGAAAAAACGCAGTCAGTTATCTTTGCGTCACGTTGTCGTGATGAAGTTTTCATACATAATTTACTAAATATGAATGTTATTAATTTCTTCTAAATCGAAACGAGATTTGATTCTTCTCTTATCAAAATCCAAAAGTAAAAGATAAAAGCCAATTGAGCCATTCAAAAAACAAAATGATCTCTGCTTATTACAGAAATTAATAAAGGCGAAAAAATGTTAATTCGTTAAGAAATGTTAATTCACAACGTAGTTGTGAAAGAAATCATAGTGGAACGTATTAACAAGAGCATTGCACTGAAATAAAGTGGATATTTTTATATTGTATGTTCACTAAAAATATTTTAATAAGAAAAGAATGATAATCTAATGAAGCAATGCTGAGAGGATATAATGGCATTGATTTTCCTAACTGAATTCGCATTCTTTGGTGTACACCGATGCAAATATTGAAGATTTCGTACATCCCTTGAACGAATAAACCCCTTGTGATAAATCGAAAATCTTGTCTTCATGTACGATGAACGTCTAGAATACGTTGCTATTCAGAATATCCAATTTAAAAATGATTGATTCATTTCCTGCAAATCCAAGTAATAACTAGATTTCCTTGCGGAAACTCATGGGTTTTCGTTTTCAATAAGTTCTCGGAAGTGAATATTTATATATATCAATGTCCGCCCTATAAAAGTCAAAATGCCCCACTATTCACGATCCATTTTCATTTGTAGTTTGGTCTTCGAAGACCTTGTCGGGGAAGATTGCAACGCGGAATTGCGTAGGGTGACCTGTCCAGTGAATAAATAAGTTACTTAATTCCCAGAATGTTATTATGGAAATCGAGTTATTTAACTGCAAAGTTCCCCGAACACAATTCCAGCACTTTTTGATAATTATAGCTTTTTTTAAAAACGTATTATACAATTTCGTGAAAAATATGACAAACGACCAACGAATGAAGAAATTGTGACGACTGTAACAAACAGTGGAGTAAAACGAACATTTTCTAAAATTCTGAACATAAATGTTATTTTGTTTTCAAAAAATCTTAAAATATACAAAGGAATTATTCATATCTTTATAAGATAGAGAAGTATAGAAGAAGTGAAATACTTAATATAAATTAGTCACATTTGTCGCGTACATCTTTTGTTTTGTTTATGTAGAACAGTTTTTTTTAAATTTCAATTAAATTTTGGTAGAACTCCAGATGTTTATCCCAAGCTTCTTCAAATTTTACAGATTTTTTATTTACATTACAAATTCAAAGGTTTTGGATATCTGAACCAGGATTATGTCGCTCGCATTCTTCTTTGGTATCACAAGCTCGTTTATGGCACTCCTTTGAACGGAATCATAAATCATTTCTTACCAGAAACCCCGACTTATTTAATGATAGAATTAAAAATATCCGTGTTTGTCAGTAAATGAACACTTAATAAAATCGATAAATTTTTATATATCATTACTCATGCAATATTTTTTGTTAAAGGAACTACTAAACATTCATATTGTGCAAACAAATTTATCACAATTTCATTAGACGATTCGTAAAATACATACTATAGATGTCAAGTCGCAATAGCTTATGAAGACAAGTGACAATTAAACAAGTGAAATGTATAACAAATTTCAAGCAAAAGCAAAATTGCATCTGCAGGACATCTATAGATGTATAATAAAATTACGATATAAATTTTGATGTGAAAAGACTATGATAAACGTTACTGTTTTTTATATAATACGGGAAATTCTTCATTCACTGGACAGATCATCCTAAATTCTGTTTTTCTGTGCTAAACCCACCATGTCGACCAAAATAACCGATTCTACATTTTTTACTTTAAAATTGTTGAAATTATGAAGATTTCTCGTGGGTACTGAATGAATAAATGTCTTAATTGTAATAACAATAGCAAGGTGTTTAAATAAATTTAGTTTTGTAATTCTTAGAAAGCAACACACATCAGACATGTTTAGTGCTCGGTAGAAGTGTTAATATCCGCGATCGACGTAACCATTTACACAAACACACACACACACACCACAGATAACACCAAACATTGTACATAAATATACATATATAAATTAGTCATATAGTATCCTAAGAAAACCCTGTAAATAATTAATTATAAGTTGTTCCCAACTATTCTCTTCTCCCAACTTCAGACAAAAACAGCCATGTAGATTTTTCTTCTCTTTTTCCTATATGTCAATTGTACTGATGATTGCACAGTTTTTATATCACTATCACTAACACTCGCATACTCTTTTACATCCAACTAACACAGTTAGCTATGTATATTTTTGTTATGTTAGATAGTAAATTACAGTAAATATTAAGGAAATAAAAATTTAGAAATAAAGAGCGTAAATTTCGGGGGACGTAAGTGGCGCGGGGCGGATCAAATAGTGTAGCATCAGCAGCTTGGGCCTTTAAAGTCTGGCGTAACATTCGCGCGGGTTTCGCTTGCGGTGAATAATGTCGGCAGGTTATCTTTTCACCTTCGGGTCCTCTAACTAAGGCGGGAAGCGTCCCCTCTTCGACCGGGCTGACGTTGGTCCGACCTAACGAACTAAAGAACAACTTTACTTTGCATGCGTTCGGGCAACCCCAGGTCCTCCCTCATCTCGTCGACGACGGCATCGTCGTCGGGCTTGCCCTTATCGCCGGGAAAGTTAAGTGGAAGAAAATGCGTCCTCTAAAAACGCGGGGGTGGATACCGAGTAAAGTTGAAATTGATGCACTGGACGGGACCCTGAACCGCGGGGTTTACGTGGATGGGCGTGTTGCTGCTTTCTCGGCGAACTTTTCCGAAGTTCCCTCAATGGACGCCGATCTATTATCTCCGTTGGCAACGGCGTGACGCGGTTTTCCGTCGGCGAAACGACCGAGTATACCCGCGACCGGATCAGATATCGATACGTCAGTCTGCGTTAAAAGTAATCCTCCGGGGAGACGTCGCTCGGTCGTCCTGGTTATATTATCGTGTCAGAAATAGTTAACAGCGTTTAATAGATAACGGGTTGCGCGCGCAAACGATATCGACAGACCGCGAAACGTCGTATCCTTTACGACTGTCACAAACGAGCCGAACGGACGAGCTGTCGGGAGAAGCGCAAGTTGCTCGCTCGCTCGGCTACAGGAGGGGTGTTATTGCAACCGTACAACAACCGAATAGTCTAGGTTTCCGAACTGACGTTGGACGTGACAAGTGATATTATACCGAGTCGTCTAACTCCGTTGCAGCCCACTAGATACGCCGTGTCTGCCGCAGACGCTGTGTAACTCAGAAACCGATGTGTCACAGAGGAACGACCGTCAGATTTGCGCCTTACAATTAGTTTCATTACGATCTGCCCCGGCCGGAACGCGACACGTTGTTTCCTTTCGAACGTTCGTCCCTTTATGATGCTGTTGAGGTAGATGCGTCCTGGTAGAAGCCGCGTCGCTCTATATTATTCTACTAGTCATGTACGAGCGTGCTAATCGTTATGCTACATCGAAAAGTATTGCAATCCTCTTATTGCTCGTTGGCATTTTTTCTCTGGAAAGTTCTATTTCGTATAGATATAATTATTTAATACGAAATCCACTGTGCCGGTTAAACTGGCCGGTTAAACTTGTTTAATCCTTCAACTATTGTTCATACAACTGGATACCCGTTTCTATTTTCTCTTTAATTAGTTTTATTTGTACAGTTTTACTTCGATGATCGTTTCGTAATAAAGTATTTATTTAGAATATTTTGAGTAACTAAGTTTTAAATATTGTGGTTCATTTTCGTTCTACTGACTAAGATTAAGTGTTTAATCCGTATATTGTGCGGATTAGAGCCGCATTGTTTACCTTGTGGTATTTATTCAAATATTGTGGTATTATTGGTATATTGTGGTATTATATCGTGGTGTACATATATATGTACATGGTGTCCCAAAATTATAGTAGTTCCGGAAAATAAGGAGTTTCTGAGGTCATTTGAAGTAACTTTTTCCTTAGCGAAAATGTAATCTGTGGTTTTGTTTACAAGTTATCAATGGAAAACACTGACCAATAAGAGGCGAGCTCGATTGGCACAAGGCAGCCGAGCCAACGAGCGGACAAAGCCCAGTTCTGCTCATTGACTCAGCCGCCTCGCGCCAACTGATCTCGTCTCTCATTGGTCACTATTTTTCGTTAATAAATTGTAAAGGACGCTGCGGGTTGCATTTTCATTAAGGAAAAAGTTATTTTAAATGACCTCAGCAACCTGTCATTTCCCGAAAATACCATAATTAATAGCAATACAATAGTAGAGAACGCTGACATAAAAGGAGGAATATTGATAATTATATTTTGAATTAATAGACTGTCAAAATTGAAAAAGATTACTAAGCAATCTAATAATTATTACGTTTTTTGAAGTTTTATGTAACTATAGTAGGTAAAGTGTTAACATGTTGGTAAAACTTCGACACGTCGACCGACATTTGTAATCCTTTTCATGCTACAACCAGTTCCTCGATTCTGCTTGCGAACGCGCTTTAGTTGTTGTGTTCCTCATGTAACACTATAATCACTGCTGCAATCTAACTCCAGTGATGAAGTTGCGATAGCGGAACTGATGCAAAATAATCATTCTACGTTCCTTATTTTTCGATTCTGTAATAAATCCTTAATAGTTTTGAAATTGATTACTGTCTATTTTCTGCGTTAAGAACATATAAGACAATAAAGATAAGAGATATCATAAATTAAATCCTACTGTTTAAATACACGAAATATTTATTCTTTTAAATATACAAAAGCATACGGAAATATTAAACGAATATTAATATATATATTAATATTCGTTCAATATTTCCGTATTTTGTTGTTTTCATTTTTTACTCCATTTTCGTATTTCATTATATAATATATATATATATAGTTAATTGTATTATATAATGAAATACGAAAATGGAGTAAAAAATGAAAACAACAAAAAACTTGTATTTAAACTATCATTCTTGAATAATATTTGTAGTGTACATGAGTATGAAAAATAAGTAGTATATATATATATCATATGTTTCAATGTTTCTCGTTCGGTTACAGTGATTTTATAAAACTAGGTATTTACACGTATAATAATTTGCAGCTACAATAATTAGCAATCTCAGTTACAAACTAGTTGATACAGGTATCGATTTCGGAGCTATCTTGTAACCGATGCAAGACCAAAAAAATAACGATTATATGTTGAAACCGATACAGGAGCTGTAATCGAAACGGGCAATAGTTTGAAATTTCGATTCTACATGTAGATTAACAATCATTCAAAATGATGGTCTTCTTAACGGTCTCAACTATTCAAATTAATATTATAATAATTTCCAAGCCCTGCGGTTAATAACAACGATAATATTGCCAATTCGGATGTATTTCCAGTTCACCTGTACTAAAAGTCAAAATTATTTTTTTTATACCTTATTTTAAACCTTATACAAAATTTGTATAGTGTTGTAACTAGATAAATCTGTGATAAATTTAAACAGTGTCACATATTTTGGAAGCAAGTACAAAAAATTCGCTCAATTCGTTTAATTATGACAATTGATTATTTGAATCGTGTTTCAGACTTACACAATATAGCAACACAACATAACAAAGATTCATAAAAATCTCAAACATGCATGGTACAACTACAATCAGTCAATTTGAACAATAAATTCCACAAATGTACGTAGAAATAAAAATCATTTTTATCTATGTATTAATTTTATATCTATTAATAATTGCTACATAATTGAGGATATAAAAAATTATCAATTTAAGTAATGGTTTAACCCTTTTAGTGTCGACTAAGATAATAGAGTGCAGTAAAAGAAATATCTGCTTTTCATAATATATACATATAGCTATACATATATTGTACATATTAGTGCTATATGAATGCTATTTAAATAATATTACTTGTACTTACATTACATTCATATAATAAATCACATAAAAATCGCATTAGGTAAAGCTTTTCATTAATACCATAAATTAAACAATGTGACTCCCAACAAAATGATAAGAATACGTAGCTGGATTTTGTGTCCGATGGATCTATTTTACATACAATTAGGGTTAGTGCCAGATGTCTTTGCACTGCTCGACAAACATAGCATTTAGCAGTGGGAATCCACAGATAACGATCGATAAAACAATGACGATCTTTTGACCAGCGGCATGACCGGTCCTACTCTGTTTTCCGTACGCGAAGAACGCTTCTGTGTGAATAGTTAATCTACCACGCGGAGCATTCCGGAACCGATACTCCGATAAATCGCGGGGTCTCGATACTATTAATGGTCGAATTTATTTTTCCAGCTATCCATAATATCGGCGCATTGTTTCGCTGCATGGTATGATCGTGACGAAGCACTCGGAACGCAGATTATAAATCGTCGCGGTAGTACGTGGACCGGTGGTGGGGGTCCGGGGGCATCGTTCGATAAATTGGGATTTTATTATCGCTAATAACCATCCGAAATTATTGTCTAGCGATATTTACGCCGAGGCTAACCTCCACCGCCGCACGTTCGACCGCGCTCCGCGTTCACAGACACTCGTTACCAATGCGTACACGCGAGGCGGGGGTGGTTTGCGCGCGCGCGCGCGCTTTTCGTGATCGTATTTTCGCCATTATTTACGCGTCGCGTGCATACGGTTTTCGCTTCTACGCGGGCTTACGAATGTTTATCGGCAAAAATTAACGGGCAATTTGTACCGGGCGCATTGTCGCCGGTAATTATTATTTTATCGACGGTCACGCGCGAGCACGGCCGATCTCTCGCGCTCTCATTATTTATTGCGCCACCCTCTCCCGTATTCGATTCTACTGCCGCCATCGCCATTCCTATCGGCAACCGTTGGATTCCCGTTGTTTTCGAAGAATTTGCTTAGCGGACGCATATTAATTGACGCGACGCTACCCGCGCGCTGCGCTGGTCATTAAAGTGTTCCTCGCGCACTTTTGCCGACTAATTTACGGTTAAAGTTTCCTTTCGCCATACATCCTAACTCCCTGATCACGCGTTCGGTTGGCTTCGGGTTTTATCATCGGTATCACCATGTACACAGTTATTTGAGCGACATCAATTTTACAATTTATTCTACTGTTTCAAAGTAAACATCGATATCCAGTGTATTATTGTGTGTGTTAACGTATATTTAAACGTTCATTCCAATTAACACGTTTTTCAGTGCGCGATGGTTTGTATTTGTATATGTCCTTTTAATTTGAGATGGTTTTATTTTCATCAATACAGCAAGTAACTGGGTTGTAAATATTGCCATGCACAAATAACAAAGCTGTATTTAGTGGTTATAAGCAAATAAATTTATTTAGTATTTTCCAACAGACACGTCTTCGTAATTGCAGTAATTGTGAAATGTTATAGCAAATCGTAAGCCAGTTACCAGAATTTTAAATTACATAGTTAGGTACACCGTGCCATTTTAAAATGGTAAAAATAAATCGATATTTTTCATTGAAAGGAAGAGAATTGACTTCGTTTTATATCTGTTTGCACAAAAATTGCTGTACCATTATCCAAAAGAAATGTTACATTACTAACTTTGTTTCTTCTTAATAAATTGCTGAAAATTTGCATAAAATGCATACGCATAAATTGATAAATATAATATGACGTCGAAATTTTTATCACGCATATAAACTACCAAGATCTATACAACGCGTTGCTTCATTGCCATTACAGGCTACAACAGGGTACAACAAATTAAAAAATATTATTCTTTTATTTTTTTTATCAGTTTATCCAATCTGTAATGTTTGCCAAAATTTTTGTGCCCAACATCTTTAAAAGATCGCGATATTTGTGTCCAATTTGAAAAAAAGTATTCCGTTTGAATATTTTCGTGACCGACCGTGGAACGGAACTATTCTAGATCGGAAGGAATTTCTTCATTTTGAAGTGAAAAAAGCTTGCAGTGTAACGAATTTTACATGCAGGTTACAATACTCGAACCTACATCGGCATGTACGAATATTTCTGCGACCGACTGTACGTCGACCGATGGTCTAACGCCAATAATTTGTTCGGTGTCAACTACCGTGAAGTTTTTTTTTCGCATTTCCAGTCAGAAGCAAGGTCTGATCGCGGTCCTTGTTGCATTACATTTGGTCGTGTCGCGCGTTACAAACGCGTCGCGTTTCCGAGCCGTTAATGCCGTCCAGACCTGTACACCGTACAGCGTCGGCCGTCAACGCGTCGTTTTTCGTAATTGGCTCGGCTCATGCCGAGTCATGCGCGCCGGAGAAAAAATTACGTTTCGTGGCACGCCGCTGCTTGTTTATACGCGTGTAATGCCTGGACGCGGGAACGAATGGTGTTTGTGAAACGTCATTCTCGCCGCTACCATTGTCGGGCCTTTCGACCAGGACGCAACCAGGATCGACAATTTTCCGAGAGATTCGCGGGAACACAATTGTGCAAGAAGTTACGGATCGCACGAGTTCACTCGATTACTTTTCCATTATGGTTTGGATTAACCTTTCAGTCGTGGACGACGTGTATACACGTCATAAGGAAATGGCAAATTTTACATCTTGCAACAAAAATACTTCTCCTACGATTCCGGTTAAAATGCTTGTGAAACATATACATGAATTTCACATATTATAATAATTTCTGTATTTTTTATTTATTGTATGTATTTTTAATTTCTGTATTTTATTTAATTAACTGTATCCAGTGTGATCGATAAAAAACGCACATATTGATCTTAAAAATAGATCGACCCAGCTAAATGGTTAAGTCTAAACGGAAATAAATAGTTCTGAAGAAATCGCATTCATTTAACAACTTCTTAACTATTTGCACTACGATCTTTTTCGTAGCTACGTTGATTAGCATTTAACTTAATAATTTCCCTAATAAAAACAGACAATTTTTGTTTCTTGTATGTTTTTAATCAATATAATTAGAAGGACTATGATTAGAAGAAATTGATAATATTTGTATTTAGCAGATTAATTACGCGCGAAGAAATCTTTATTCGTTCTTCAAATGGATTTTTACTATAAACTAGCAAGTAAAGTAAATTTAATGAATTTATTACAAGCATCTGTATTGTCTGTTTTTTGTATTGATATGATAATTCTTGTCATTCTAATCAAACAAGTTGTTCCAATGTTGTGTATATTTTATGAACACTTGTTACAATACTATAACAGTTGATAATATGACTATTTGTGTCCAGAAACAATTGAAAATTAGTAACAACAGGTACGTCCAGCGAATTGGGTGTTATAATTAGGTATTTCGCGATGAATGTGACATTACCGGAATTATTCAATTTCATTCTAACGTTCAATGGACGCTTGTTGACTATAAAATGAAAGTAGTGTTTTATCTTTTCTTTATTTTAGTACTAACAATTCAACAGGTAATGTTTAAATGGATATAAAAATACATAATTCGAAATATAGGAAACTAAGTAAATAGCCTGCCACTTTTTAGTCGGTCAGAATAAAAGTCATTCTATAAGAATTCATTCCAGGCAGTTTCTGATTTCTTAACAATAGTTGGCAGTTCACCAAGTGTCTTCTGTTAGTTACAACTTGTTCCCTTTAATTAAGTATTGTAGTATAGTGGCGATCATATGAGGACACTTGAAAAACGGTATAACTTTCTTAAAAGTGGTTAAATTTAATCAATTTAAATTTTGTTTAGATAATAGAGGGACTAGTTTACTAGGAAATGACTATAATACTTCTTACAAATTTTATTGTGACTCGAAATAACAAAAAAGCTAAAAGATTCATGTTTTTCAATTTTTTTAATCTGAGCCAATAAAGAAAATGTAAAATATGCATTTTGTAGATCTCGATAACTTATACTGAAAGATGCAAAAATTACCGATTTTTGGTCGAAATTCGTGAAATACTGCGATTTTCGCGATTTTCAATTGTTCATAGCTTATGTCACGGTCAACCGATTTTGATGAAATTTTCAGCATGCATAGAAGTTTCCGAGTTCTACATAACAAATTCTTTAAATTTTCGTTATAGGCTCAGATAAAAACGTTGAAAAACATGGTTGCTTTATTTTTTTTGTTATTCCAAGTAATAGCAAAAATAGAAAGTATTATAGTCATTGTCTAGTAAACTAGTCCCTCTATTATCTAAAAACAATACAAGACATTTGGTCCAGTTTTAAAAAAAAGTTATAACGTTTTTCAAGCATCCTTAGGTATATTATATTTTTAAGTATATAGCCAGACAGATCGTCGTAAACTAATGTTGGTCGTTCATAAAAGTTAGGTGATCACTAATATAAAAACAACTGCGTCTTACTTAAATTTCGCAACACAGATTTCAAAACGAAATAAACCAGATAAATAAGTAACACAGTTACACAGTATGCGTATAAATGAAATTAAAATTCGTCGTCTTATTTTTATGACCTCTATTATACGTTAATTAACACTTCTTTATCCTCAACAATTTTCCTAATAGAACTAGAAAATTTGTGTTCGTTTTATGTATCAATTTACTATCATTCCTAGATTTTAACAAATATCAAGAAGAATCAAATTTAGTTTCGATTTAGAAGAAGTGTACAGTGACGAGCACTTTCTTATCGAATCAACCGAATTCGCGTGACTATAATTACAAGGCGAACGTAATTAACATTTTGCAATAGTTTATTTTCATTTTGTTTACAATGTGCGGAATCCTCGACAAAGAGAAGAACTTAGCGCAACGTTTACAGACGAGACAGTCTAGACAGGCAAGGACCAGGATGGCGTCCGAGAAACGTCAGTCTCCCGCTGCTATTGTCTTCCGAGTAGGATCACGATCGAGGATTTTGATTCGTGATCGCGGGAACACAGAGCGATGCGATGAGTCGCGGGTCACGCGGATCCACTCGATTACTTTTCGATTACGGTTAGAGTAAATCTAAACGGGGGTAGATAGCTCCGGGGAAATCGCATTAATTTCTATAACGATGTTCGCCGCAGCGCGGCAATTTCGGTATCGTTTTATCGGCGACCACGTAACGCCAATAGGTGTGCGTCCGTGCGAGGATGATACCGGCGTGTACGTGACCGGACGGTTGCCGTGCACACCGCCGCGCCGCGTATCTGCCGCCCGCTTCAGCTAATTTCGTGTTTGCTCGATTAATTTCCCGCGTTTAACGGAATTTGATGTTTCGTTAATTATTCTGTCGTGCGGGCTTCATACCGCACGCACAACCGAACACGCGCGCGCCATTCGTTCGCTACTTTCTCACTGGCGGCTATGCAACACCGCCGGAGAACGCCGCGAGCTGCTAATACATATCAACAGTACGTAATTCATTAGGCCATGTTCTCCGCGGGCCGAATTCGCCGCTTTCGTCTCCGGTTCTAGATCCGTTCTCGAATATTTTTGTGTCGGTCAACGAGCAATCCGCGAGTAACACGCGTCTACGTCTGCGTGCACGAATTGATGTTACAAATGCTAAACTGGGCCGATGAGATCTATAGACGGGTCAGGCAAATATCGTGAATCCGAATGTTGTATCTGGGTAATGTGATGTAATGTAATGTAATGTAATGTAATGTAATGTAATGTAATGTAATGTAATGTAATGTAATGTAATGTAATTCGTAAGGTGATATATGAGCTTCCCGGAGTAATCAATTTTGAGGGACACAATATTATTAGATATTCTAATATTAATGTTGGAAAATATTCGCTCAGCTCTGGCTTCTGACTCGTATCATTTTTATAGCGAATTCGGTGTGCTCGTTTTTGGCAGTTGAAAACTGTTTTAGGGATCGGTTCAGTGTAACGGGCTGAAAAGTTTTAGAACATGTTTGCCTAGTTATTTTGCATGTTTTACAGTCTAGCGAGAACAATTGTAGACTCGTTTTTTGTTTTTACGGAGCACTGGATCAAACTCATAACTGGATTTGGTCTGAATCTGAAAAATAACATTTTTCCATCAATTAGGCTTTTTCTCATTTCTTGAAAATTTGTAGTAACATTACGAGAAATTTGTCACAAAGTTTATAAAACCTGGAAAAGAATCCTGCTTACAAGATAATAATATCTGAAAAAATATCAATCATCTTTATACGACAACGGCCTACAATTATTTCTGCAAGTTTAAACGTTTAAAACATAAAGTATCGCATACAAAAAATAGAAACGATTTACGTAACGACTTTTCAAATTAACCTATTATATCATTGTATTTAAGAAACAATTTATTTGTTATTCTTTCCTTGAATATCACTTATTAATATGATTATTTTCTATTTTGACGTCGACTTTTTTTTAAAATAACTGACACATTCCTCAAACTAATTTTATTAATATTCTTCACTCTTCCATGCGTTTCTAAATTTTATTTAATATAGTTAATGTTTATAAGATGCACAGTTCTTGTTTTTATTGCATCATTTTGAAGTAGGTGCTGCATAGATACACATTTTTCGGAATTACTAAAATTTGTATTCGTATAGTGGTAATCCAAATAAAAATATATTCTATTCATAAGAATAGTTTAACAAAATTTATATCTTGAAAACATGTGGTATTACCATAGAATCAATCAGAAATTCTCAAAATTCATTCTGAAATTTCAATAATTTTATTTATTTGACAGCAGTTTCTAACAGATAGAACTCTCAGTGTTTATTTGAAATTCGTCTGTGCTCATCTACTATGTGGTTCACTTTGCAATCAACGCGAAATGGGCTCATTATGAAAATGGAAAAACTTCGGTCTCTTTATCGTTGCGAAGAAAAAAAGAAGAAAACAACGTAGGACACATGCATACTGGAGAATTAGGTTCACATTTGGCCCTTAAAAATGAAGTACGCGTTAAGAAGTAGTATAGTAAATAAAATTACATATACTAGATTAAAATAGTAAATAAAAGTCTGATGTACTGGATTGTTCGGAAACTAATTTCGTTTTGTAAGGGTGTTAAAAAATACCTTGATTCTGTATTTTGCTAATAAAAAGCAGCACTTCTACGAGCATAAGATTTCAGAACCGCCAGAAAAATGTCAGAAAGTTGTAGAACGATTCATCATTAAATAATATTTACTCTAAAAATTAAAAGATCGTCTTTCATTTTCTCGTGAAAGAACGAAATCACTTTTCGAACAATTCAATACAATAGAAGATAATGCATCAACGATAGCTGAAAAGGATACGAAAATACTACAGTAGAACCTCGCCCGTTGCAATCTCGTTTATTGCACAGGATTCTTGTTCATTGTATTTTGCTGATCTCTAGTACGAGCTGCACGGCGACTAGTTCGTAAAAACAATAGAAAAGCGACACTGCGAGAAATGTAAAATAATTGTTCACCTCTTTTGTTGCACAATTCCGATTTTCGCGTGCATTTTTCCGTCTCGTGCAACGGGCGAGATCCTATTATACATGTAAACGCGCAATGACGATACGGTTGCATCTTCAGGTTGAGAACGAATCAAATTTGAATGTCGTTCTTCGACGGTCACTCTAAAATCGGTATTCGCTTAAGCGTGAAACGCTTCCAGAACCAGCCGGCGACAGTTTTATTTTGAAATGGACACTTGGCAACTCGAGTCCGTGCTCGCGTTACGGGTTAGGCGCGCCCGTCACTTTGTCCCGTTTTCTTCGGTGTAAATCGCGCCGGAATCGGCCACGCGACGATGCACGCGATGAAATATTAAAACGGGCAGAAAACGCGAGGCATCGTTAAGGCGGTAAGCTGACATTACGCGGGGCGAACTAATCGCAACTTGTCAGAGTGATATAGGGCATGTGTACGCCGTAGACGGGAAGAGTTTAATGCCCCGTTTAAGCCATGCGAGGCTTAGCTACGTCCATTTTCTAACAAGACCCCTAAACCGGAGATTAAGCCATCACTTTGCATGAGAGCACTTCAAAAATCCGAGGCTTACGCTAACGCGAGCATCGCCTCGCGACTGGCGAATTAATTACGACATTGGAAGCAATACCGTCGCTCGCTTCGCTCCATTTTCCTTCATAATGATCTGCTTTGCAAAATCGTTGAATATTTTGTCTCTTATTTCTCCCTTTTTTACAAGCTTCAAAGTGCCCTTTCTTCCCAATTTTGTTCTCCGCCTATTGTTCTCTGTTCCACCCCGTGGATGTAATCCGACGCTTCGTTTGCACGCTCGTCGCGCCGGCCGCGCGATACCTGTCACTCGTTTTTCAATGGAAATTGACGTTGACCCAACAAGAGCGAAGATTCCGAGGACGACAAAAGCGTGCAACGTTGCGTAGCACATTATACGTGCGCATTGCCTCTCTCGTTTGCTCGAATTGTCAGGAGCTGGTGAAGGGGTGGCGCGGCGCGGAGTTTGTAATGGGTAACGGTGTGGGCGCGAGTACACGCTGACCTGTGTGTATACATTTACGTGCTACGTTGCCAATGATTTATGTATACCGCTAATTACCAGCATGCACTGCACTGTTTTATCCGGCGATCATAGTTTTATTAGGCCAACCTGTGCATTGCGGTATTGTCAGCGCCAAAAGCACCCTCGGCGAACAATCCGTGCCGGCTGCGTGAAATGTGCCACGTTCACGGGCTCGGCCACCGATCGATTAACGTGTTCGTGCAAAGATATCGGAGAATTTAATCACGACAACCCGGGATCTGATCACTGAAAACAATTATTCGGAGACGTGGACGCTACACATTATGCACGAAAAGTATTCCGTATTTGGAAATAAAACACGAATTATTTATTTATTCATCAAAATTTATTTTGCCGTTACCAAAATAGGCCCAGGCAATACACATAAACCAATGCTTCTTCCAGTCTTCAAAATATTTTCCAAATACTGAAGAAGGTACAGTAATTTCTCCCTAATTCGCGCTCAGATTGCGCACAAAAATGGACAATTTTGGAAAAAGAGATACGACTATTCGAGTCTTGCGGCTCGTTTTTATAGTTACCGATTGTCAACAACTATAAAAACGAGACTCAATGCTCAATTAGTCGTATCTGCTCTTCCCAAATTGTCTATTTTTTTGCGCAATTTGAGCGCAAGTTTGGGAGAAATTATTGTACGGTCTTCAACTCCTTCGCGCAATTCTCATTTATGGCTTCAATCGTATCAAAACGCCTTCTCGAGATGGTATAATTTGAGTTTACAAAATAGAAGAAAGCCACATGGGGTTATATCGGATAAAGATGGTACTTGATTGATTGAGTTTGATGAGTTTTTGGCCAAAAATTCGCGTACGAAAATCGTCGAACCATTATCGTGGTGCAAAATCCAAGAATTGTCTTCGTACAAAACTGGCCCCATCTGCGGGATTTTAGAATGAGAAATTCCGGGTATTGTTTTACATAATATGTAGCTTCGAAATCAAATAATTATTTATCTAGTTTTCAAATTTAATTTCATTTTTAACCACAATCTGACAAAAATACTTGATTTTTCTTATTTTTCCTACGTAATCGCGAAAGTTATACATCGTAATTTCCAACTCTTAGTTTACATATCAAGGTAAATTGAACATAATTAGAAATGATGAAGTTGTTATTGAATTGTATTTAGAGATTTATGCTTGCTGGTTTCTAGTTATATAATCATAAATGGTTAACTCTGTCGTCGTCCTGAATTCTGTAGTTTGTAATAAAATTTAAATTGCGATAGTCAATGAATGATAGTCATATATTTAATAAATAATATTAACCCTTTGCCGTACTTTGGCGAGTTTAACTCGTAATCGAGATTTCATAATTTCTTAGAGTCTACAATTTATAGTTAAGAACTTCTTAATGAATTGTTCAATGATAAATCATAACTTCAATCGTGTATCAATAAATAATTTCCAGTAACACGATGTAATGGTTACGTTTGGAATTATCACGTGGGAAAAGAGTTTCAGGATTCCTTTTAGAGTTGCATAATAATTTTAAATTCTATTAATAGGCTTCCAGATAGATAAAGTGATAGGTATGAATTTCATTTGATTCTTTTAAAACGGAATAAAATTCTATTCTCTCTGTATCGATATTTAAGCATTCAAGTAAATACAGGCACACGATAAATGTTTTTCCATTTCTTCTTTAACAATTATTACAATCGAAAAAGTTCGAATCAATGTAATTGTGAAGAAAATAGCACGGCAAGCGATTAATATATTCTACGAAATTCGAAAGATTCAGAATTTTGTATGTTAGATTACTGCAATCCGAATGGAATATCAATAAACCAATTCAGGAGAAGAGCAGAGTTAAATTCATCAAATAACTGCAGGAATCCGTTTGCTTTTAGAATCGTTAGATTGTAATATAGAATTTTTTCGGGTTATTGTTATGTTTGTTCCGGATTCTTTGCTTCCAGTTCCGTGTACAGAAAAATTGATTCCTAGATTTAATTTTCTACGGTCCGATTCTACGAAAAGCCGCGCCGCGCCGGGCGAAGTTTGCTCTTCCGTTCGTTCCGCCGCGTTGGTTCGTCGTAACATTTTATTTGGTATTTTCGGTTTAGCTACGCGCCCTTTACCGAACCTGTTGCCATTTGACCGCAATGTTCAATTTGTATCGGCTATCGCGTTCAATTAAACTCAGAGAGTTTTTGGCTCCGATTACCATGCGCAGTGGCCGTTTCGGTGCGTCTCGATCCTGTGATGTCGATGTAACTGTGAGACACATGTGTAATCATGGGCCGATCGTGCTGTCGTTGATGTACAATGATATTCTTACGTATTAGTGCTTAGTTTACCTGTAGAATCATTGCGATATCTTTGGAAGCTTACGACGGATGTTTAATAATGGAAATATCAGAAAATGATATATGTATAATAGAAGTGTGTATTATAAAATTTACATCTTAATACTCTCTGATGGATACTCCAGAAAATGTCACAAAGTCAAAGTATATTAGCAAGTATTTCGGATGAAACTGTCTGATCTCAATGTATTATTATTATTAACACGTTTGTTATTACTCACAGTTGTAATATCTTATGAAATGCTACTGTTTTCAGAAATGCATCCTGACATTTCTAGACTTCAATCTATTTCTCTAATTAATTCTTTTCTGGCTTAACGAGTTTATCAACCGTTCTGATCATGTTTTGGAGACATTTCTGATGGCGATAACAGTATTCATCGCTCTTCCTTAACCCTTTGGAGTCTATCGAGACATACATATGCGTATTTCGTACGCCTATTGGGAGAAATGAATCTCGTTTTTCCACAATACACGAATATACCAGTCTTAGAATGCATACCACGCACATATTTGTTTACATCTGACCAATGGGACACATATGCCCCAGGCCTTAGCGTCTAAAAGGGATAATCTACATTAATAAAATCAACATTTCTTGTTATTAGCATCAAAATTTACGTAAAATTTGACTTCAGATATAACGCAAATTAACGAAAAATAAATCAGACTCGAAAGGGTTAATATTAATCTTGATTACATGGATCTTGAAATTTCTAAAAATTTTATAATTCTATCAGAATCACCACATTTCTCAAAGTCTCCGAAACTTCTTTAAAACACAAAGCTCATGTATTTATACTTCGATTGTCACGCTACAACTTCAAAAATTTCATAAAACCAATGCATCTTATTTCATCAAATTAAAATTGAGAACTTAAGTTTTATAACATCAATTACATTTTCACCATTCTTACGTTTCGCAGACCCTAATCAAATTAGCAATAATAGACCTATACAAATTAATTTTCAAATCCGAGCAAACCCACATATCAGCACTCTTCGTTCAAAATAGAGCTAGGTGAAATGTGAAACGTCAAATTCCTTCTATAATAATGAAAATCGAACACAGATTGAAGCATTTGATGGACTACACATTTCTTTTCGCCTGAGCATTTAACAGTATAATCGCAGAATCAAATCAGCTTATCAGACGGATGAACCATGGCTCGAGGATGAATGCGAACTCGTTACGACGGAAGCGCGGAGCTCTCGATTTCCCACAGGCTGGCCATCATTCCGGCAGTGAGAGTCCGTTCGAACGATCGTTCAGGTAATTCGATCGTACGTGTCACGCGTTTCATTTATAATCGAGCCGGAACGTCTATTACCGCGAGTTTGTGTGCGCTGCGCGAAGTAGATGCGAGCCCGCGCGTGGTCGCGCACGGCAACACGATGCGGCCGGTTTCGAAGGCAGTTTCGACGAAGGGGATGAAACCGGCTGGCTGAAAGAGGGTGGATGACGCCGCGAGGGGCAGGGAACCGGTGGGGGTGAACGAAGAGCCTGGGGTGTGGGGGTCTATCGCTGTCGCTACCGGAGCCGGCAATGCGAGTCTAGGTTATCCGGTGACAAAGCTGGTTCGGTACGTGCAACGAGGTCCCCGTTACGTCGGATTATCACCATTGAAAATGGTGCAACTGAAACCCAACTGTTCGGACGCAGCGGCGCTTGAACGCGATACGCGGGCAAGCTTCGCATCGCAAAACCGGAAGCGAATTCCTTGTCTGCCGCCATTTATTGGCGATCGCGAGGATTTTCCGAGGTAGAGGCGTTGCCTCCTCTTGGTAGTCATCGGTATTTCATACAGCCAAACCTCGATCAACCGGGGTCTAATTATTCGTGATTTTGATTAACCATTATGTCAGTAAGGGTACCCTTTTGCACATTCTTCTCACGATATTTTTTGTTCCCGGTAAGATATATCAACATCCGGCCAGATCGTCGACGTTTGGCACATTTTCTATCGATATCTGTTTCGAGTCTACAATTTTGTTATCAGAAATGTGAAATGAAAACTTGGATGATAAAGTTTGATATACGTTATCGGAGAAGAGGATAGGGAGTGTAGGAAGGAGTACATATTCTCCAGACAATTAATAAAAATAATATTTTATTCCGATAATAAATCTGGAGTAAATAAAAATGAATGTTGAGATAATTATCTAAAAGTTACATAAAACAGTAACGTAATATTGGAGCTCATCGAAGGGGTGCCCCGGTTCCAGAGCAACGTCAACAATTTTGGTTATTGACATAAGGGTTAACCGGGGTCTTGGTCAACCGGCGTAAAAGTACGCGACATCATTTATTTGTCTCGATGTTTAAACAGTGCGCTGGTTAGAGAAAGTAGAGCATAAATTAAAAAAAGTAAAGAGAGAATAGTAAAGAATGCGTGAAGAATAGAAAGATGGCTGTAGGTCAAGCATTTGGAAACTGTAAGCCAATCAAGTTCATTCCTTGACCGTGAGGCTGGAATTAACAATAAATAATAATAATACTATTTGAACTTTAAACGTAACGCGTTGTACCGTGTTTCTTATCGGTTCAGTTTTTGTCGCAATTGGTTGTAGTTGAATTCGGCTGATGGTTATCGTATGCTGTGATTAGCTTGCAGGTGGGTCCGAAATTGGTCTCAAATTGCAGGAGTGCGAAACTTGGAGGAAATGTTTTTCTGTCTATCGATTTTGAGTTCGGAAGAGCGTAGGTCGAAGAGTGTAGTGTCCGATGACACTTGCGTTTCTGGACTGTGAGACGGAACAGCCGCGATCTAAGATAACAAAGATACCGCAACGATTGAAAGTAATACAAGTGAAATGATCACATTTTGATGTGAATGAGATTTTCTTCATAGCTATGAACGGTGCGCATGGTGTACAGACTGAAATAACTTATCGAGTAACTGAATCCCTGAATCCGACTGTATCTTTCTTATTGTTGCGACGGCAACACCGAAGGTCGAACGTCCCTGGCCATCCCTTGAGCAATTAAGCGATATACCTGCGACACTAAAAAATGCACCCAAACGAAAATACCCTTCGACCCGACGAACGGACAACACGACTTATAAATTCCATATTTCCCAAAACGGAAAATTTACAACCCGAACTTTCGAACAGTTTCCCACTCCTCAAGTTCCTTCCGACACACCCATCTCCAATCAAAAACGCTTCATTTCCTCCACCAAAACCCACCATACACCAATCAAGAGAATCGTTAGAACCACCAGAACGGCTAGAACCACCAAAATCGTTAGAACCACCAGAACTGTTAGAACGGTCAGAACTCGTAGAACTCTAAGAACGCAGATAACGCATCGCTAAGACCATAGCTGTAATATTATTAAAGTGTACGTAAAGGCAACCAGCGACTTCATTAAACTTAATTCCATTTGGAAACCATCGCGCATATACACTTATATTTATTTATAATAGTCTCCCGGAAGAAGCTAACGCCGCTTCTGAAAACACAAGGGTAGAGGCTTCTCACCTGAATACACTAGGGTAGATTTTTTTCCCTAAAACCCCATCCTATTCGGTAAAGAAAAGAACTCCCAGGTCGGTAACGGTACACGGTCGAGCATGTTTCTCGCGGCAAAGTCAGCTGCGCACGTGCTTGCAAACATCAAGAAAGGCTTTCCGGCCTAATCCCCGACATCTGCAAGCGGACAGTTCGAATGCGTGTCGTCAGAACACAAAGGGAAAGTTCTGATAGGCGATCGGTGAGCAGAAGTTTTTCGGCCGCAAGGATTCTTCCGCGGTGCTTTCGGCACGCACGATCAACGCGATCAGATAGAAGCGATTCTCCGGATTCTTCCCGGGCATTAAAGTCGGATGGCCGGCGGACAAGGTAAGGTGAACCACCCTCCGGGGGGTTGTAGCTAAATTGGCCGCAGTATATTACCGGTCAGACTCCTGCATTTAATTTGAATATAATCGTGGAAGGAGATCTCAGGAGCTCGGGGGCACTTCGCGACGCAGAACTGCGTGACGGTGACCGGAAGTGCTCCCGGGACACCGGAAACAAAATGGCCGCTCCCTTCTACGCGACTCGCTCCTCTCCACCCCCGGTGCTCGCCGACCTTTCCACCCAGACCCGGACGATACGCCTCTCTTTGCTACCCTTCTAAAGAGCGTGAATTCGTAACGCGAAGTTTACTTTACATTGTGCTGGCCGCCGGTCGCCTGGCTGGAACATCGAAACGCTGTCATCGCGGCGGCAAGACGGAGGGTCGCTCCGAAAGCTCCGGGATCGCGGATGTTAACGATATTATGAGAATTTTTGGCTCGCTTCGCTCGTGCTTATCCGGATCCGCATCTATTAACGGCTCTCCGTTGCTGCTTGGCCGCCTCGTGCTCCGGCCGTCGGGAGTTTAATGATTTTCGAGTAATCGTGGGGCCAGGCGATGACTCGCGTGGGAATGCAGCAGGGCAGCGAGTTCGATAAGCGCCGCGGAACAATAACAATTAAACCGGCTCGACTCGTAATGCCTAAATACAATATAAGCACGAACAATGAACTATACCCCGGCGAGGGAAGAGCCGTACACCAACTCAACAATACCCGCTCCGCTTTCGTAGACAAAGAGCCGCTCGAAGTTACGTCGGCCGGATCGCAAGTCGAAAAAGCTTCGGGATCTCGCGTCTTCCACCGTCGCGCCGCGCCGCGTCATTGTTCCGGGAGACCTTCGAACAAGTTTAATTGCCACTCGTCTCTTTTGATCGCCTCGTCTCGTGTTTCCGAGATCAGGCTGATCTTCTTATAGCAGCATAAGTCCTTACAATTATCTATCCTCTAACTAACATGCTGACAACAAAATAATTACACGAATGCTCTTGGCTCGTTGTTAATCCAGAGTTTATTTTACGTTTCGTTGAAATGATTTTGTAATATTCATAATACTGTACCTATCTTACACTTTCGCTCAATACCTTTTATTTCTACAAATTTCTATACGTTTTTCAGATAACGATCTACCTCCGTACTGTTTCTCGTTATCGCAGAATGTCTCATTGCATTTCGATCGCAAGATGACGACGTTACAATTAAAATACAATTGCTTGAATGGAAATATGAAGTAACATCTAAAGATCGTTTCTGTGTAATCGCTGATGCTAGTTACACAGAAACGATCCTTCGGTGTTGTTTCATATTTTGATTCAAGCAATTGTGTTTTAATTGTAACGTTGTCATCTTGTTGACACTAGTTCTACTGGTTTTATTGCCACGAATGCATTAACGTTTACAAGCATCCAAGACGCAAAAATGAATGCTGCGAGTGTGAATTCCAATGTGGTTGACACATTTAGCGCCGTTGCAGTCACACATGGGTGACACTAATTTTTTAACTTCGTTTCGAAATTTATTTCAAGTCTAATATATCGAACAAACTGAAAGTTACCAGAATTTTTCGAACTCAGAGGTATGAAAGTAATATTTCCTGTGGTAATATTTTACATTTACATTATGGAGCACAAAAAACCAGCTGCCTTATATTAGTTTATAAAAGTAACAATAAGATATTTATGCTGATTTTTAACAAGTGTTATTGTAACATTCGCCGTGAGTAACATGTATAAATTGAATAAATAACTCATAAATGTATCTTTACGATGTGAATAATCGTAAACTAAAAAATTAGTTTTTTACCCGCCATTTTGACGGGTCCCGTAAATCCAGCGTTAAATGTCTTTGACATTATGGGAATTTTTGTAGTTGATGTTCGACAGTGAACTTGTTGACCGATCCGAAGGAAACTCGAACGTCCGTATCGATGATGTTCATTGATGGACGTATCTATTAATGGACAAAAGGAGTTCTTTTTATCGCGGCGCGCATCTCGCTGGGTAAGACCGTGGCGGAGGAGGGATCACGTTTGGGCAACTGAGACGGAGGCCTACCCTTACGAGTTTACGATGTACGACTCGGGTCTGGGAGCGTATGATTAAACAACTCAGGTGTTTTATGCTCGGCTCGTGGAGATCGCGTGACCCAACGGCCACATCCGTTTCCGTTTTAGCTACGGTCAACCGCTTCGACCCCTAACCAATGGTCCGCCTTAAGGGTTGCACGTTACCTTCGACCACGAAAGAAAGTATACTTTCGACGTATCTTTAAGCAGTAATCGACTTCGCTCGATAGTCACGTGCGCCGCTCTGCTCCGCTCCGGTTCGCGCGCCGCAGCGGCGACGCGACAGGCAAAGGGCGCGCCTGAACGGGGCTAGCCTTTGTCCGTGCCTCCGTACCCGCGATTTTTTTCTCTTCAGATTTTTATTTTAGGCCGCGCCGCGATAGGACCCGCTTTCACTCCGCGGAGAACGCTCCGTTTTTAATTGGGGATTTATATTTGAAATTCAAGAGGAGAGCGGGTAACTCGTTCGATCGCGACTGGAAGTCCAACTAATCCGACGCGGAGATCGCGAGGGAGCTCGTGTGCACCATGTGCCGCATTCGCATCGAGTCGTAGGCGCACGATACGCTGATACCGGTCGAATGAAAGTTAATCCGAGACGGAAGCGCTCCAAGCTGTCGTAGAAAGGTCAGGGAAATGCCGCGCTCTGACATTAGGTGCGCGAAATGCCGCGCGAAACCCCTTCAAGGGGGCCGTCTAACGTGACGAACAAGAAGTCGAGCTTTCATGATTAAACCCTGGACGACGGACGTTTTTCACAACTTCGTGGTAGCCGCAGCTGGATCTATCCAAATTCCTATGGATCAAATTGCTTATGCTTTAAAATCTCGATCATTCGTACCTCCGATATTAGAATTCTCTATTGTACGGAAACGTTCCACATGTGATCAGTCTAAGGTAACCCATATGTAAATTATTTACTGTACTAATGCACGAATATGAAATATGACACTGTAACTAAGTAATTGTTCCATTAGCCGAACATTCATATCAATCCGGTCAGCCCAGGTAATCGAAGTTCCACTGTAGACATTTTGGAACGATCGAAATTATTTTTCTGGTTGGTCTTAACCTTTTGCACTCGGATGTGTGTCGACAATATGGCGATACGTACTCATGTGAAAGTTGTATTTTTTCTTTAAATTATTGTCTTTTTCTCATGCTCCAAGATTATCATGTAAAATAAATAATATAATTGTAATAATATATAAACAATATAATAATAAATTACAAATTCCTATAAAATTTCGCGATAGTATAATGATTTTGATTTCAATTCGACTTTATGTAGCAAAATCAGAATTTTCGCAAATTTCGCACCGAGTTGTTAGGAGATATATCAGAAAAATGTGGTGCTAAGAGTTCACATAAATAGCTGATTGTTTAAACTGATGATCAAACATTAGTATTTTGATGGAACGTTTGTGTAACTCTTGGTCAAAGTCGACCCACTTCTGTAATTAAATGAAGAATTAAAAGATATTAATATTAGTAGTTATTTCAATCGAAATGTTCAGGAAACGTTTTAATCTGCAAGAATGTTAAACAAAAATTTTTGGAAACATACCGGAGAAATAAGAAAATTAAGAAAAATGAGAACAGACCTTAAATATAGTGCAAGATAACACTTTGTTTCATACATTCTATAGAATTGATACTAGCAACGGTAATAAGTTGTACAAACGGAAGTAATGAGAATTCTTTGAATTTTGTTCGATTTTTATATTACAATACAGTCTACAGATTTTTTAAAATTCGTTCCAACGATTTGAGTTCTTTTAGAAATTTTCAATTGATAGAATGGTAGAACAAAAATAATATCAAATAATATCAAAATTGGATGATGTTTCCTGACGACTATGTTTCTAGAACATGCAGTACTCGTTATTTGTTTCTGTATCAACCGATTTCGATGTTTTTCAGCGTGGATATAACTAATCCAAATCTATAAATTGCATCTTCCAAATTTTCATTGAAGGCATAAATAAAGAAGATGGAAAACGTTGTAAGTTGTTTTGTGCATTAATTAGTAAACTAATTCTGATAACATCTCAAAAACACCGTTTGAAACAATTTTCGGAAAGGTATTCTGTTCAGGCGGATGTACGAAGACTTTCGTGACTGTTTGTATGTGTTGTTTACACAGTTTCAAGTGCTCAGTATAGGAATTGAAGCGGAAATGAAACGATAACACAATTCAGTTTTAACTGGTTCAAACTATAAAGATATGTCTTCAGGTAAACAGTGGATTGGAAACGAGAAACCGTTTTTAGCCATATATCAAGGTTTAGATGATAGTACAGTATAGTATAATATGTAGTATAAATGTATATACACTTGCTGACAAAAGTTAAGAAACAACGTAATCGTTTGATACATTTCGGTATATTCTCTATCTTCTAAGATACATAGGTTTGAACTAAAAATAGCATAATGAGGTAGCATCTTATACATCAATGATGAATGAGTTTTATCTTAAACATACTTGTACAAGAAATAAGACAAAAGATGCGCGACGTAAATTAAGAAACATACATCGCTTAAGTTATATAATCACTTTTAATGAAAAACAGCGATGTGTCAATGTCTGTAGTTTTTATAACAGTCTAATAAGATGTTGGATAACCCTTGGATTTGAGGACTGCATCGCATCTGTGTTCTATATCGATGTTCTATAATGAGTAATTAGAACAATTAGTATTACTTTGAATTTCTAGACTTATACAGGCCTTCGTGCAATGGAAAAGAAAATTACAGAAGTGCGAGAAAACGAAATCTTCGATTTTTTCAGTCGATTGTGTCAGGAATACCCCTTAAATCAGGTCGACTTGGTAGGCATGAATACCCCTTGCCTGTTTTGAAGCTATTGCGCGCGATCGATGTGCGCTTGCGTTAATTTCAGCACAAACGACGGCCATTGAATATTCCCGGAATAATTCCGACTAGGAAAATTAATTAATTTGCTAATTTCGGATTATCGGAGCACCGGTTACGTATCACTGTCTCCCGTGGCGGGCATTCGGGCCCCTTTGTTCCTCCCTCTTCTCCTTCGGCCGCCCCGCCTCCTGGCCGAGCCCGCGAGATTCGTTAGTTTTCCGGGAAATTAGTCGGCGGTGATTTGCATCTGACGTGCACCTCCGGGCACCTACACGTCGCTCGCATAGTTCGAAACTCTGACTTTCCACTCGGATCTTCTCTCCTGGATGGATGTCTCAGCGCCCCTTCCGCGGGGCGCTCTCACGTCAATTACGGACGTCACGCTCGGAAATTTCAGCAAGCCTCTTCCCCGAAGGGTAGAACCGATGCGATTTTCCCGGGATTCCAGAATTTTTCGCGAAACGCGGCGATCGGACGTCACCTATGCGTTGGGAAACGTAAAACGAAGCGATTGATAGAATTAGAAATAGCCTGCCTCGGAATTCCATCGAAATCCTGCAAGTCCATGATTTATTTCAAATCGTTATTCCTTATTTTCGTTTCAAGTAAAATTTGACCTAAAAGCCGTTTCACACGAGGATACGTGCGTCGCAATACGCCTGTGCGATGCAGCGTTCAACACGAGAAAATGTATGTACCGCGGCACTCTATTGTCATACAATAGAGTGTTTCGTCGATCTATCCGGCCAAAGTACAGTTTTGTAGAATTCATCGTAATAAAAAATGACCGCATATTCATTGCATTTCGCGTAGCGTTTCTTTGATCAGTTGAAACTTGATCGCGATGAGGAACGGACGCGTATTCAGTTAGTATTTTGTGCGGCAGCAAACTCTTCAAATGATTGTTTTTTTTCCTGAAAATTTGTATAAATCATAAATTATGGATCATTGCGAAGGTGATAAATGTGTACATATTTGAAATATTTGTACTAAAACTGCATTTATATCAACAAAGCTAAAAAGAACATTGAAAATACATTTTTTTTTTCATTCACATAGACAATGTCGTTATTAATATAAGGAATTTAATATACTTCAGGGTGCGTCCTGGTCTTAATTCTTTTTATTAACATTAAGAGGAAGCTTTTAACTCTGATTTTCAACATTTTCGCAGAATCGCGTGCATCTGCTTATAATTGTTGATCGAATATTCTGATATAACTATTAATTTAATTGATTGCAGTATAATTTTGATCATAATTATCATGTCTCAATCCTGTCGTTGGGACAATCTGGAAATAGAACAATGATTCAAAAAGTCATATTTAATATAATGCAGCAGCAAAATGGTTGCAGTTTTAACGAAGAATTGGATCTTTTTGCACATCACATTCTAAGCCGTGAAAAATATACACAGAATCGGATATGAGAAATTAAACGTGAAATACGAAATACGAAATGAAACGTAGACAGACACGTAAGATGTCAGATATTTTTGTTGAAAGAAATTACGAGTGGCATAAAGGATCAACATAGTGAAACCATAAATGATGCAGATGATGAAGAAAACGTATCTACGGATGAAAATAAAATATTTTCGGATGAAGAAATATAGGTTGTAGGTACATTAATTCTTCATATCATGTTCACTTCGTAGGCCATTATTGTATTAAAAATGATTAAACTGTATGAGAAATGCACGAGGATGAAAACGTGTTTTTCATAAAAACAAATAATAGAAATAATTTCGACGGTTTAAATCGACGAAATATCCCACTGTGCGACGTCTGGACGCTTCCATTGAATTGCACGTACGGTCGGTATTCATGATACGCGCATCGCGATACGAGCATCACAAGCCTCGTGTCAAACGGGCGTAACGCATATATAGGTAGATACAAACAGTCGAATCAAACGCTGTAAAACAAATAGAGGCATTCTGTTCATGCATTCGTGCATTCTGTTCATCTGCATTTTTTTTGTTCATCATACGTCTACGAGTGGCTTATTTCAATAACAAAGTAATCACGCGACAATCACAGTCTTGCGGCTGTCACTTGGTTGGAAAGTGTTCTGTCTGAGTCAGGTCGTTTGCCAGCAGCGACGGTGAATGTGTCTCGATGACAGATGCCGTCGAAGGGCCGGAAAAGGGACGAAAGCCGCGGTGTAACTAATTCGACTTTATTACCCAGTCTGGCGGAGGCACGGCTCACTCGAGGCTTCCCGATTCTTGCGCCGATTATCTTCATCCGGCGGATTCACCGAGGTGTTTCGACTTAAACACAGACTCGAACGAGTTTCAGCTTAACTTGGTTGTTGTGAATAAGTAAGCGAAGTGTTGCGAAGTGCTGGCAGAAGTTTCGCTGAGCCCCCCCGGGCGCACGGCCCGGCTGGCTCGAATTAAATTGTTAAACGGATGAACTGCCACGACGAATACCTCCTCCGAATCAGCGACTTTCCGCCACCCTCGGGTGTGAATTTTTAATCACCGCCTCTCGGTATATTTAATAAAATAATATCGTCGGTGTGTGTCTGAGCCTGTATCTGTACTCCGATCAACACACGGCAAAGATAATCCGTTCTTCCGGAGATAATGCTTTCTGATTCAGGAAGCGCGCAGGAATCCCGTGTAAAGATTTCATTGGAAAGATTAATTGCCGTGCCTCGTTTACGTGGCACATGTGCCTTGTTTCATGATCAAATTTCACTTGTGCGCTACTATCTCTGTGACATCACAGTTTCAAAAATTCAATTCAATTCAATAATTGAATTCTAGGATATAGGATTCACGTATTTACCAAAAGAAAATCACAGAAACAAATTCAATGTGCTTAAGAAATAAAAGAACAGGTAAACGCTTGTAATACGAAGAACTGGTAATCAGAAGGTTAGGCGATCATATCTCAAAAATGAAAACATGTGACGTTGCAGCGTTGTTCCTTGCAACCGCAGATTTTAATGCAAGAATTGCCGAAATAGTTATATAGAGTCGATGCTGAATGGTTTCATGAAATCTCAATGTAGTGGAAAATTTTTAATGAAATTTAAGATGAATTATTTTATACAGTTGTTCATCCAATAATTCGAGAATGACATTATGCTGTTACGAGCGAGGTGGTAAAATAAATTGATCAATCGTAATGACACAAATGTATCTATAAACAAACAGCAAGTCGATTCAATCTGGTACGCTTCATCAATATTTCGTTTAGTATACTCCTCGCATTAACATCAGGGGAAAAACATTATTTCCGATTAATACATACCCCGCAATAGATTTATTTATGATAGGAACGCGGTTTAATTTATTTTTCCAAATTTTGTTTTTGCATACAGATAATAATTACGTAGGGCGCTAAAGAAGTTTCCCGAGAAAGTAAATAAAAATCCAGAAAATGGAATGTAACGTGCGCAAATACGTTGGCAAAGTTTGCATTAAAATGATAAATATAGCAGCCTGTAAATAATAACTACGTTTCGGAATCTATCCCAACGTCTCTCGAATATAAAGCATTTCAAACAGATTGCATCATCGATATGTAAAGTTGGTTCATTTAAATATCCGAATTAACGTTTAAATGCACCTTACCTGTGATTGCACTGCTGACAGGCGAAACATTCCAAGTGATAGACGTTGGTCCTTGCTCTCATCACCAGCTCGAAGGCCGGTATGGATTTGTTGCAGGCCGCGCAGAGCCCGGTGCTTCCGAATAGTCTGCGCAATCGAGAAAACGAGGAGACTTTTACTGATTTTATTATGGCAAGAACTCGAGGAGACTTTTGCTGATTTTATTACGCCAGGAACTCGCCGTTCAACCTTCCCGAAACGATATTGCTTTCGTTCCTCTTGGCGGGGTGTGTTCCTCGGTTTGAACAGTCTGTGTTTTGGTTGTCCCTCGTATCGACGATATTAGCGAGAGGAGTTTTAGTTAACGTGCAGCGGGAAGCAAGAAGCTTACGGCCGCCACGAATATGCCATCTTCAAATATTAGGCCATTAATAAAGACCACGAAGCTTCTATAGCGGGCGTGGCGGTCTTTGCAGACGCGCCACCTGCGCGTGTTCCCTCGGGACTTTGTAATCTCAACACGGTTTATTTGCCCTCTCCTGTTTATATGGGACGTGGATGTATTCAATAAGGGAAACTCATCTGTAAAATTCGATTTGTTGCTTCCGTTCTCCTCGCCTGGACTGCTCGTACGTGAGCTGGCTCGTCCTCCTGCCCTTTATTGACTTCGCGAGACCGTAATGAAATGCTGTGTCAAGGTACTTCGAGGGAAACGGAAGTATAATATTGTACATGGATCGATGTCTCGATCGCATATTTGCTCGCGGACAAGGAATCTCAATGTTCTGTTCGTAGCAAACAGTTTAGTGCGCAAACTATACGATTAACTGAAATATTTGTTGAATTTACAGATCAGATAATACGTAAATCATAATATAATACAATATCAGATCATACGTAAATACGTATAACAATAAATAAGTTACATAACATTGGTAGAGACGTTCGTAAAATAGCAGTTTTTAAGGTCTTAGTTTATAAATAACGTTCACATGATTCCAGTGAAGAAAGCCCAAATTTTTTTAATCTCCATATTTTGATTAACATAATTATCCATTTAACCGAAAAAGTCAAAGTATATTAGTAGATTTTCATGCAAGACGAAAATTGTTTACGTCGACTGTAACGAACAGAAGTCATGTAGAAATCTTCTTCTCCATTAATGTTTTAAATAAATTGAAACTGATATGTCGACGGTCCCAAACAGTTTAAATCTATCTACTGCTTTACATGGCATTTACTCATTTTTGTCATAATTGTCTAAAGTTCGCAGTCTAATAATCGGTCACATTTGCATTGAAGTAAGAGAATGATACACACAGTGACATCTTGTATTAATATTCCAACAAAATGATTTATCTTCAATGATTTATGAACAAAATTGTTGAACCATTTCAAAGCATTAAAAAAATGACGATTCTGGCAACTGGCGTCATAAATCGTGCTGACTTGTTTCGAAAATCAGACCTAGTACTTTTGACACAATGGGTTTAGATTTCATGATACTGAAGTGACAAATATCAGATTCGGGACAGTGATAAATTTTGTCACCTTTTAGTGTATGTCCACGAATGTTTTTGTATCCACATGCATTGCAAAATCGGTTTCCTTCCTTTGCGAATATCATAGTATGTGTCAATGTATTGTTTAGATCTATTATCTGAAGATGTATTACTATTTAAAATAAAAATTTATGATGAGATTTTGCGTTGCTTTCAGAAAACTCTATAATAGCATAGTTTGGGAAACTTTTCAGTTCGTTATAAAATGTTTAGGTCGACTGCAACATGAATATATATTGCATTATGAAAACAATTGAGGTATTTATAAAAATGCATTTAATGTATTTATGAGAAAAATAGTAAAGTGAATCATAAAAACATTAGAAGACTAAACGAATATAGGCAAAGTATTTTCAAATAATTGAAACTATCAAGAAAAGAAATGTATTCTTATGAAACTCTTTTTCGTTTGAGATGGTGGAGACAATTTTTATTTTGCATGAAGATCCGCGGACTATTTATTATGTAATTAACAAAAGTTACATTAGTCCTACCTAATATTATATTTCAATTCAATTTGAAAAGAACCAAATTTTTCAGGAAGTCGTTTGAGATAAACAGGACGGCCGGAATCATGGCAGCTACGAAGCTATACTATACATCTTTGAAAGGACGCTACATAAGTATACGTACGTAGGTCCTATTATAATCATTATGTTTGCATGAAAAGAATGTGGTACCTGTACTTTTGAAACATTGCCAAAAATATGTACAAAACAATACAATATATGTACGATCCACTCATTTAACCCTCGACCGGCCGACTCTGGGTTACACTTAATCTGAAATAATGTTACGCTCATTGTATACAGTTCCCAGCAGTATTCAGCATAGAGACGAACAGTGAAGTATTGTGTCAAATTCTCTCCCATTTTTTGGTAAAATTTCGCTTGAAATAATATACTATATTGCGATGTCGGAAAAAATTTTTTAAGCGAGGACGAAGATGCTGTCTTTAGACAATTAGAAGACCCTAGAAATAGTGATAATTCTTCAGACGATGATCACAGTTTTAAAAACGATATAGATTTGTAAAATTCACACCAACAATACTATTATGTGTATAAATTGTGAAAATGACGAATAAACAAATAATTTTCCTGTATTCTGCATTAATTTTATTGTCTTATCTATCCTTTAAATGTATAATAATACATAATTGTAACAGGAGAACTGTTTTTAAAGTATATACATTAGCATGGGTCCAAAAATACCCAGGGTCGACGCCTGGCGGAAGGTCGTACGTTCGAGGGTTAATGAAAAGAATTCCCTAAGAAAATAAAGAAAGTAACCTTCTAAACCAGAAAAGCCACGTAGAAGCTGCCCATACAGACATTTCCCCACGACTGTATATATTCGCGATCAAAATGGACCCGAGACGACCCGTAAGGACAATATCTCGAAAGTGAAAACATGTGACGTGACCGCAGAGATATAATGAAATATTGAAACTGCCGACAACTGTGAGCTACCTTTCGTCTATCTTAATGTGTACAAG
The DNA here is from genome assembly GCF_051020955.1 of Megalopta genalis. Taxonomy (NCBI): domain Eukaryota; kingdom Metazoa; phylum Arthropoda; class Insecta; order Hymenoptera; family Halictidae; genus Megalopta; species Megalopta genalis. The sequence goes on along the minus strand of NC_135015.1, from coordinate 2,001,297 downwards.
AATGATGATACGCACCTTAGGTAGTCCCTCTTACATAATATAAGATTGGTCTTCGTGTACAAGGTGGATCCAACCTCGACAAGCTTGCACGCGCAGACGCTGCACTTGAGGCAATCTTCGTGCCAGAACATGTCCAGCGCGCTTAACAGGAACCTTGAGCAGAAGAGCATACGATTCTTGACCGGTGATCTTTTCTCCTTCGCCGGCAAGAGTCTGTAGTAATCGATCAGGCTATTTACCTTTCCGTGATTGCCTTCTGGCAGAAAGCGCATTCATGCTGCGCCGCCCCCTTTTTGCTTGGCTCGCTTTTGCTTACATCCATCGTCATTTTATTGAATCGTCCTATGGCTGTCCCGTTCTATCTGCGGTCAAACAAAATTTTGATTGATCATTACAATTCGACAGGTGTGCGCGCAAGCCCGATAATGCTGGCAATTAATGCGTCCGACGATTATTATATTGTATCGGCTAATTAATTTGTGCGTGGCGCCGTTTAGTGCGCACGGTAAATCACAGCCGGAGCGGGACCGAATGAATAATCGGATTCGCGTGCTTTTAACAAGTTTCACCGGCATCTGGCACTAGGACGTCCGCTTGTCTATGAGCAATTAGAGTTACAGGTTCTAGAATTTAACGGCGCGGTTAGAGCCATCTGTGTCCATCCAGAACGGGGGAGGTTTTCCTCGGCCTGGCCCCGACTCACCCACGCGCCTCTTTCTCGCGATGTGGTCAGAGTTTAGAATCGAATTAGTTTGACCCTCTCCTCTCTCTCTCTCTCTCTCTCTCTCTCTCTCTCTTTCCCGGTCTCTAGCACACATGCACACCACTTATTGCGCGTTTAAACGCCACCAGCTCCTCGGGTAACGGCTGCACGAGTTTCCCGATAAACATTAATTGTTCTCGGTCGAAGACGTATGTAGAGTCCACCCCCTGTGTTCCATTTAAACCGAATTTCAAGGGTTTAACGCTTATTTAATCGGTCCGCGTTTTCCGACCTTTTCGCTCGGCCTACCAGATTATTGGTACTGGTCCATTAGCTAGAATTTAGGGAATCCTTTGATTATGAAAGAGTGCTATAAATAGACTGCGAACTTTGTGGATTTATGATAAATTTGAGTAGTTGGAAGTTAACTTCTTGCTTTACGATTTACAGTAAATTCTCCCAAATTGTCCCTCAGAGCTTGTACACAACAATGGACAATTTAGGAATAGGAGGTAGGACTATTTTTATAGCTATATCGGCTTATTTTTATAATTGTTGACAATCAGCGACTATAAAAGCGAGCCACAAGGTTCGAATAATTGTATTACCTCTTCCTAAATTGACCATTTTTGTTTACAAGCTGAAGGACAATTGAAGAGAATTTATTATATTTTCAAAGAAATGTGCGTGCGCAGACAATTTAATTCAGCGCACCTGTATGCGAGGAGTTATCGCAAAATAAAACCAAAATATTTCTGTTTTTATTTAACATATTTATATAAATGAACACTATCTTATTTGTAAGAATAGAACAGGTTAATAGAGTAGATGGAAATATTAAATGTTAAATTGAAATTGAGAAATATCCTTTTTAAGTTACAATGAAGTTAAGAAACAAATCAAGTTTACTTGAATAAAGTTTATAAACTATTTAAGTTCCTTTGTAATATTGTTTATTTTTTAGTAATTCATTATAGCTATAATGACACAATCTTAGATAGAAAAGAAGGCAAGAGAATGTATAGATATCATGATAATTGTGTTTCTAACAGTTAGAGGAGATTTATATGGTTTTGAAACGTTTAAATATTCGGCGGACGTCACCTGTCAAATTCGAGTTTGGGACAGTTTGTGGACGCGACTCGTCATTTCCCCACTAATGAGATTAGAATAGTAGACAGATTTAGAGAATTTAGAAATGTCAATGTATTATTTTTAATTTATTAAAATAATTACAGAAAAAGAGAACTTTTGATATTCAATTTTTATTTCTTGCAATTAATGCACGCAATTCTTACTTTGAAAAATATTCTTACAAAGAATGCAGGAAGGGTACACTAATTTTCAGCCACTTAGCTATGCACTACGATTATACTCGCCGTGAGGAAATGGAATTTTAGAAAATCACTATTTGACAGAAATTTGAGCAGTATAACATTTAATGTTGATAATAATCAAATAATAATTTGACAATTAAAACGACAAATGGTATAAACATGATACATTGATTAACAAATACAGACGTACGAATGACAGCTTATAAACAACGACACGATTTAAATTAAATTTTTCGTTAAAATGAATTTGGCACGAAGAAGAAATAGTTAAGAAATTAGAAGCCTTACTTGAAAATTTGACACAATACGGGACTATATAGACAATATAGGAAATTAAAAATGTATGATCAGATTAAAATGGTATAACCGTGTACTCGATATTTTAAGGTCGGAAAATCAATTAAGCCATAAAGTAATCATGTTGCGATAGTCGGCTCAATGGACTTTGATTTATTGCCCGGATTTTACGATCTCAAAATACCGCGCGATTATGCTTAACAATTCACTTGGAAAGTAGACATAGTATGGAGTTGCAGAGTCAATGTAAAAAATTAAAAATATGTGGTTAGTAATTAAAGTGATACTGCAATCATGCAACCAATTAAAAAAAGAAAGAATACTTTTCAAAGTGGACCAATCACTTACAGTGTTATTGCATGTTTTAATATTGGTTTTCATAAACTAAATATTATTGGAGATTGAAACAAGTTACGGCTATATAATTTGTATGGAAGTGTAGTACAATGAAAATACTAGTTCTTCTGCAAATAAGTACTTGTTTCATATTGAATTTGAATTTATAAGTTCTTCTTTGGGCAACATTGGTTCTTAGTAAGATTTTAAGATGTGCAATGACTATTGGATTATCAAAAATTTCTTGGACTCGATAGATCGGTTATCTTTAACTTAATTCCGACTTAATTCCGCTAGATCGATTCGAGCCACCCGGTATATTTACGAGCACCCGAGGATGCTATGAGCAAAGTTTGTGCGGTTTCAATATGTCCTCTCCCCTTAGCCTGGACACAATATTACGGGGACGTTAATATCTTCTATGCGGTGGAGACTCCGAAGCAAATATTAATACCGAGCCTTTGATATGTTAATTACTAAAGACCGAAGTATCAGAAACTCGTGTCATCGAACACGGTTTTCCCTTCGGTAGAGCAATGTGGTCAATCTCCATTTTTTTAGGAGCAAAGAGACCAATATCGCGCGAAATCTAATAAATTAGCCAAATCTAACAACGATTAAATTACATTAAATTAATCAAGTTAAAAATACTAATTATTTTTTCTAACGATTTTTCTGATTTTATTATGTTACATAATATAGTTTTGCTTTATCCTTAGAGGTTGTTTCGTATAATTGTAAATAAAGTATTGCACGGCTGGATTCACGCACATTTCTGGTTTGATTAAATTTAAAACTTACAAGAAGTTGTAATTAATTTCATGTTCTGCGGTTGTGATATCAAGTATTGAATACTACTTGGTATGAAACATATATATTCTCACTATTTTAAATAGGATAGATGTCCCAGTTTCAGTGTCTATTACCAATTTCCGTGCCCCCACATTAAAAACGTATAGAAAAAGAAAAGTTTTATATAGAAATTGATAATCAATATTTTTTTATTATGTTCACTTATCAACATGTAAGATTCAGGGGAAGGTATCAATCTATATATAAAATTTTTCTTTTTCTATATGTTTTTAATGCGGGGGTACGGAAATTGATAATAGGCACGGAAACTGGGACATCTACCCTTCTGTGGAATACGTTAATTTTCGTAGAAGGAGATAGTAGTAATGGCCAATTTTTAGTAATTTTTCTATTTATCCCGTACTTAGTAAAATTATACGCAACAAACTTATTAGCTATAAGTAGAAGACACCTACAAATAAATCTATGCAAATATTTTTACTGCGGACAAATGTTTCCTTATTTACTCTTTAGAAAAATCGACAATTACATTGCTCTGACCATTTGCAAGAAATACTGTGCAGCGCCGCGTTCATTATTTCTTGTTATTATTTCAGAACAATCAAGCCGACAGCGGGAACAACAATAAAGCGAGTTAATTAACTGGTCATTTACGCGCCTTCGCGGCCATCGATACATCGAATATGACATAAATAATGCTTTAATTATTATTCGTAAACATATATTCGTACGAGTGCAGTGATTAATGGAATAACCAACTAGCGCGGTAAATTATACAAACTATTAAATCCAAATGCGCGCAAAGTTGCCCACATAATAATCACGTGTCGATCGAACTCGTCCCGTTGAAATATACGCGCGGCATTAATACATATCGTCGTTATTATAGGTCGATTAAAGCCTTTGTTAATGTGTTTAATCGGAAAATATTCAATCGGAATACATTTAGCGGAATCGAGCGACAACAATTACCAGTCCGCGCGGCGCAGAACGGTCCGAATTTTTTCGTACGTTTGAAACAAACACTGTCGACGGTGAATCCGGTGCCACGGTTCCCTTTGAGACGAGAGCCGAGCGAGCGCGTGCACTATAATAACAAAAGTATTTTCGAGTTGGGCATACTGGAATTCGACCGCACGAAATTCCTGCGGAAGCCAACCCGAATACCGGCGTCGACCTCGAAGGTCTTCACGGACCCTATGCGGTCAGTCAATTTCCACTTTGTTCCAGAATTTTTGTGGACTATTGCGACCGGTCTGGTACACGTCTCGCGCGGTTGTCCCGTTGCGACTCGTCGAAATAAGTTGCTGAACACGAATCACGGGCGGCGCGAACCGAGTGTATTTAATTAGCAATTTAACTGCACCGTTATCAAAACATCAGCCGTGATTCCGCAGCAACATTAACGCCGGCTATTCACCAATATCGCGACTACCTTTTCGTGGTTCGCGTGGCATTAATTGCTCGGCGGAGAAGTTACTATCACCGAAAAGCCGGCGGAGCACAGTGGAAATGGTTCGCTGGAACGTTACCGAAGGGTCCATAACGAGAGAGCACGCGAGCCTACCCTTCGAAAGCTGCTCGCATCGCTTGCGATCTGTTCATCAGGTACGTGATCAGATCATCCACGGACGCTGCTCCTCAAAGCGACGATAATTCGATTATCTCCGTACACGTTCGACGACCACCGACATGTCCTCCAATCGGTACATCTTCATGGTTACCCAACTTCCTGAATCTAATTAAATTATTTCCACGCATTATGTCCTCCTCTTCAGAGCATCCTTTTTCCTGGAGCACCGCGCCGCGCCGGCTGACTTTGACCGTCTCGTTGCCCCGCGGATTTCACTTTAAACGTATCAATTAATTACGCAGGGTCTTATACAAACGGGAGTCAATGACACGCCGGCAACACGTCGCAGATCCCGCACGGTGATTCGATCGATTCACGGGACGATTTAATTTTAATTACCCGTTAAGAGCTGAATGAGCTGCTCCGTTATTTCTATTCAATTACTTTACAGATGATCCTGCAGAATGCAGCCTTCATTATTTGCCCCGAATAGAATTCAAGACAGCGAACGTTATAAATAAACTATGCATTTATCACAAAAACGGTTAGCTGTGATCATTGAAATTATTAAAGAAATGCCAATGTGGTTCTTCTTACTCGTAACGGATGCGGATAATTTCGTTTAGCGATCACTTATTTACGTCGTTCTTTTTTATACAAGAAACTTTTTATCGTCACAATAATTTCTCTTCGATATTAAAGTCGTAAATGAGAAGAAATCATTTTTTCTTGACGTATTCTAGTCAACAGTACATTTTTAATGCCTAACGGTTAATGGGTTTGGAAAATCTTTAAGGTAGTGATGTCGGTTACTGTAGGGTGACCAATTGTTGACCAATTTTTTAATTCTTTTACTTTGTTTAGTTTTTAATAAAATATTTTACTATGTCTTATTCGATAAATATGAAGTTAATTACGCTCGAAAACAAGTCAAGGGCACAGCAATTGGTTACCCCATGGTTATTTTCCCCCCTAGGGTTAATTCGCTGGTTGAATTTCATAAGTTTCGGAAAATTTAGATCACTTGGTTCATTTTACTGTAATGAACTTGCATAAACAGATCGAAAGAATTAAAGCAGCACATATGACTTTCAGCTTCTCGGTTTCGGTTTCACAGATTCTGTGGAAGTTTTTGAGGCTGATAATCGCGCTTAATGTAATCAAAAGTTGACCAAGACTTCGTTAAAATTCCTCGAAAACATGGAACAAGAGAAGAAGCTCTCTCTCTCTCTCTCTCTCCCTATTTATCGACGTAACTGGGCAGTCTCGATGCAGTTCTCAAGGCTCCGCCCCCGCAGCATTCGCGACACTCCCAGAGCACCACCCCTGGAATCTCGGCGCCGGAAAAACGAAATATTCCGCGTTTTCTCTGATACGCGGTACCGTTTTCTGTCGGCCGACTCGATTGTTCTTAAAAACAGTGTTTTGCAAAATTTATTCGCACGTAAGGGGCGGCCTCGCAAAAATTCTTCTCTGGCTGGTTTGCGAGCGCCACCGCTTTTGTCTTTAATAATGCCTCCCGCGGAAGCGTTATCTTTTACTTTTAGGACGAGAGTACGGGCATCCGGTGAGTCGGTCCATTAATTAGGCGGGCCACATTAAGCCGAGCATTAATATACTCCGCTGGCTGTTTTGTTTTATCCCGCAGGAAGGACGTAACCTTCCCCGGAGGTTGAAGGGGGCAGCCAGGCAACGGCAAGAGGGGGAATTATTTCGACGGCGGCAGCCTGCTAATCCGAGGTAGCATGCTACTGCCCCTTACCCCCAGAGACTGTTTAAATTCTGTAAATCGTCCCATGTAGCCCCCAGTTCCTTCAAGCGGACACACGGCACTGCCACTCGTTTCCGGAAAATTAAAGAAGTTGATAAGGCTTCGCTCTGTCCCAGTTATTCTGCTACGACCGACTTCTTCGTTTCGGATTCACAGTCAGATTTTTGACGGTCTGTTAATAATTAATGCTTTGCACCGGATGCTCCCTCTTGGGGGACGTAACACGAGTGCTGCTAATTACTGTCAAGATACACCATTCTATTTCAGGAAATATTTATCACATTTTTAATACCAAATTCTATTTAAATAGAATAATCGTTTTCAACGTTATATTGTTTAATGAAATTCTTTTAGTGCGAAGGGAGAGAGAATACAAGAAGGAGATTTATTATTAATTAGAATTACTTATTATTAAGAAGAAGATTATTGAAAGAAATATAACCGAGTATGCTTAAGATGACTTGTATCTTTTTTTTTATAAATGTTTTCAGCATATTTTTTGAGGGCCTTCTTTTAAACACGGTATGCTTATAATCATTTGTAACTTTATTATAAATATTTACAACAGATTTTTCAAGATCTTTCTTTTAGATGCGTTAGTTTTTCTACAGAGCTTTGTAAAAAATATGGGAATTTAAATTAATTATATGAAACTAGAGAGTCAAATAACAATACTGATACTCGGAGTCCAAATAGACCCCGGCATCGCGTCGTCCGGGTGTTAATAAACTGCCGACTTGGTGCAGTTTTGATAAGAATGTGTGAGGGGGATATAGAATGGTAAAATCATTACATGAGCTTATATTAAATCTATTAGACAGGAAATCCATTTCTATTTTACCCTTGTAAAAAATCATACTTCAATCAGTGTTTAGTTGGTCTTCAATTCTTCGTCAACTATGCAACTGCTCTACTTTCATTTTTAAAAAGAATGGTGTGAGGGCAAATAGGATTCTAATATAAAAATTTTTTGAGCTATGTGCTTTTGAATGGGCAACAAAACCTTTCTGAAGTTGATGGTCAAACGCAGCATATATATTATTCATATTTTTGCGTTTAAATAAGATCGAGACAGAAAGATTCAGACAGAAAACTCTTAATTACATAAATTTCTACACAATTATTGAATTAAAAGGAATCCAATAACAATATTAAGGAAGATGTCATCACTGAACACACACTAAAAAATATTTTCTCAAGACTGGCGTTATGTCTCCTAATTAAGATGCTTAATGACCACAAACCGAAAGAATGCGAACATCACGTAGATTCAACTGGAAGACGATTAGCAAGCCTAAAACCTCAGCAAATCGACTTACACGCGTGTTTAGGCCAGCCATGTCCAGGGCGCGCGGTAACGATGTAATTTAACGGGAGAAAGGAATATTTCCTACGGAATAAATCTCGCGTAACACCGCCAGTGAAATCCCCGTTTACCCGGTATTCAGCCCTTGCTAATGGGGGTAATTTAAGGGATGTTTTAAGCGGTTCGCTGGCGCCGCCGCCGACACACGTGAGTAGCAAAAAGTTCACGTATTACAGCCGCGGTCATGCCGTAATCAGGCATTAGCATTCCGAAGGCCGATGTCGACCGAAAACACTGCGCTCGAACTTTCTGGCGCCGTTGAAACCGGGAACAAAATCGTCGAACCGAACAAAACAACAACATTCGACTTGTCCAAATATTTTCTCATTGAAATATTAATATTAAATGTACGAATGATTTTGAAATGTGTTGGAGCATCGTAATACTTTCAGCGGAATCGACATACTTCAGCAAGGTAATTATAGCGAAAATTCTCGACGGGGAAGTCATCCTTCCGGATAATTTTCATCCGCCGCCCCTTAAGGTCGACGGAAACGACAGAACGGACAAACGGTCTGTTTAACAAGTTCTTTCGCGCCGATAAACGCGACCGCAGTGTCTCCACTCTTTTTCTCTTCATATTTGTCGTCCTCCTCTGCCAGGCGCCGGTTAATGAAATTCTAGTCAGGCCGCGGTATTCTTTCGTCAGGTGGTGATGCCACCTACCCTCGGTTACGTTGTCGGCTTCTACGTTTCTTTGTTTTTTCGCGTCTCTCCCTTTTTCCTCTCTCTTTTCCTCTCTCTCTCTCTCCGTCTCTTTTTCCGCTGTTTTGTTTCCTTTTCTTTCGTTTTTTTTTTTCGTCATTCAACTGTCTCTCCCGCTATCTCTCCATCGCCCACCTACGCTTCTCCACGGCCACGAGGGGGTGGCCTCGCAGTCTTGCGGAGCGCCGTGCGGGGGCGGTTTGGGGGTTGCGTACGTCGCGGCGCGGAGGGTCGGCGGCTGAAATGGGGTGGTGTGCAGTCAGATTACGCTAAGCTATGCCCGTACGTGCTTGCATGGAAGTTCCACCCCTCACCGGGTTTGCCACCCCGCCTGGGAAAATGTATTTATTGTTGTTTGTCCAGCGTTCTGTGTATGGCCACCGCCGGTGAGACCGCCGCGTGGTGGGGAGAGAGAATCGCCCGAGGTTGAAGTTGAAAAAAAAAATTGCCCGGGGACGACCGCCGCGATGCCGAGCATAAATTTAACCGATGCTCACACCTCCCCGCCTCGCCTTCTAGAATCCCCTGGAACGATCCTCCTCGTTTTTTGGATTTCAATCCCATCGTCCGCTTAAATACATTCGGGATTACGCTGGAAAGACGCGTATCCCGGCTGCACACACAAGAAGCTGGATCAACTTCCGCTTCTTTTGCTCCTCTGCGGCACGAAACGGTCGTCTGCAATTGATTTCGAAATATGCGGTTGGTTGAAGATGGAAATCCTTCATTTAACCCTTTCGATGCCGACTAAAATGAGGATGTATAGCAGGAGAAATGCTTATATTATTTGTATAGATTTCTGTTATATTTCATATGAATGTCGTTCTGATTATAACGTTCATTGCTTAAATAATTTGTCAAATGCAACGCATCGCCATTGAGAAATGTTCAAACAAAATGTAGTTAGCAAAATGTAGTTGTGCACTCTTTCGGTACTCTGCTAGGTATTACGACTTTAAAGAGCAACGTGTAATCAAACGAAGAATACAAAGATCTGAATAGATCAATTCTTTTAGAAATGTCACAAATTAAATAATGTGATTCTCTGTGTACGACGTACGGACTAAACACTTGAAGGGTTAAACCAGTAGTCCTACTTTGCATCTGAAGCTGCATGCTAGTTGAAAATGCGGACCAAAGTCGGAGGTTCTATCGGCTGTGAAAAGTAATTATTAACATTCTTTTTTTTATTCTCGAACTCTTTCTCAAACAATTTTTTCAACCCTAAGTGAGGCATAGAAAAATTGACGTTGAATATCACGTCTTACGTTCGACTACCCCCGTTCGTCAGTTGCGAAAAAAATATTATTTAAGACCATTTTTCTCTCATTATGCGTTTTTTGTTTCTGTCAGCCGTCGAATTTTCTGCTGTGACCTCTTCTTCGTGACTTTCCGGTCGACGGAAGTCAAGGATCGAGCATTTAGCGGAACGCTATTAGGCCTCGGATTGGGAACGATCGAAACGGTTCTTATCGTCCGGTAATCGGTTCTGCCGGTCGCGATCCGATACATTGCCGATGCCGACGACAAAGGGGCTATAACAACTTCGGAAACTTTTATCTTGTAGGATTAATGGTCGGATTAAAGTATTTGCAGCGGGATGCGGGCTGATTGGGGTAAATCGTGGTGGGATTAGAACTTGATTGGCTAATTTGTAAGTGTCCCCGGCAGCCGGGTACGAACTTAACGATCGATCGGTGTCCTCCTTCCACATACGTGCTCAGCAATTCTCGCTCGGAGATGCCGAGACGTTCAGAACGAGTGCGGGAGACCAATTCGCGGAGACAGTTCGTGGAAACGAATTAGATTGTACCGGGACGAAACTGCTGAGAATAAAGCGGAAGCTGCGAATAATGATTCTATAAATGATCGTGTTCTGCTGCAGGCTAAAATTAATACGTCGTCGAATTTAGCGTGTCCGCAGAATTATGGATAAGACTGCTAAAAACCGAACTGTGCCTGCCGAAGTTAACGCTTCATCCGCTGCACGCTTATTAATAGACTTCTCAATTATTTGGCTGCGTCTAAAAGAAGTTCAATGATCTTCATTTAAATAGCTACCTCGACGAAACCTATTAAACTATCGGCAATGAATTATTTTATGAAAGATCTTCGGTTATTAATCATTTTGATTCTTGAGAAGCTGAGTTCGTAGTTAGAGACTAGTGTCTTAGACATTCTTAATTTAACGTGGCAACTAATACTATCTATAAAGTTAAATCAACAAGATACCGTTTGCAATTTGATTATTTTTATAGATTTTAATTACGCATTTTCAATGCGATAAATGTCGATTGGATTTATATAATAAATATACAAAAATTATCTTTTATATTACTTCCTTGAATTCTTAAGACAATACAGCTTTATAGCTCGCGATCGGGTGTCCATTTCAAGATAAGATCTTTGGATGCGTGACCAGATACGCTTTTGATTCTTCACTCTGATATCTATGATCTTACAGTAAAGTGTCTTTCTTTAAAATAAAATCGTAGTTGAACGTTTATCTTTCAGACACTGTCGCGCCAATTTATAGTTCCGAAGGATCGCGGAAACAAGCCGAAATTCCAAAGCTTTGCAGCTAGCACAGGGGTTCCTTGCTTTAGCTTTCTCTGTGGTAAACACATTCCGGCGCCAATTACCGACGTCCAAGTGGCCGTGTACAATTTGTTTCGAGTCGGCCGGATCGAACGGTTTATCGTCACGTGCAGGCATCGCTCGAACGAAGGACCCCGTGCAGTCCGACTGCGAGATTAGCCCTCCTCCATCTCGAGTGGTCAAGGCTACTTAATGTGCGGTCAGTGCATGCGGCGGGGCGTCAGACTGATTTACATCGTATCCCTTCACCGAAAGCGAGTGCGCGTCGGATAGCCTGTGGTCGGCTGAGAGATGTGGCCGACGATCGGGAGACATCGATTCACGGCCGGTGGCGTTCTGCATATACCTCTTACGAATTAGGAAACCGCGAAAGGGGACGCGGACAAGCGCGTAGTCGGCGACCGGACCCGAGGAAGAAGAAGACGGATCGCCGCGCTGGTGTGCGAACAAGAAAATTTGCCTTGAAATAAGAGCCCGGCGACACGAAAAACCGCTGCTGCGAGGATGCTCCCGGACCAGATCGGCTGGCCGCGATCCTCACTGCGGAGACCGCGCGGAGGGACTTGCGTCAACTAAACCCCCATCGTATAACTCACGACCCTTGTTTCGCGGCTGATCGACGTTTCGAAATATTTCCCGACCGTACGTCCAGACGTTGCTCGCTGTTCAGCTTCCTGTCTCCTTACAATTCGCAGGCAGTCCTACACCGGGACAAAACCGGTCTCCGGTGATGGACTCGCGGAAGATAAGGGAGCATTCATGACAAAGACAAAACGCGCTCGCCGCGCTTGTGTACGGACTCGCACGGTACGGTGTCGGCGTTCCTCTTCCCTCTACCCCTATCCCGCGCACCCCTTGAGCGATCGCTCGTCTCCCGTTTAGCGGGACTCTCCCGGCGCGAGACAATGCGCGAAAACTTTTATTATTAATGTTTTGCGCGAAAGATAACGCCGCTCGAAGCGAGACGCACCCTAGCCCACGCGGCGCGCTGCCCGGGGCTCTTCTTTGCGTTTTTTCGCGCAACACCCTACCCTGTCGTCAACCAAGGCCGATGATACGCCTATGTCTCGCGTTCGCAATGCTCAACGTCCCGCGGTGAGACGGAACGACTCAACGGGGATCAGAAATCGGTCTCCGTTAAATTGCGAACTGGAGACCAATTGGCGTTACTTCGGAAGCTACTAACTGTATTATGATATAGCGAACTTCGTTCTTTAATATTTGCCTTCGTTTTCTTTCTAACCAATGGTTATAGTCACCTTAATTGTCATTAAGATGTCTTATGGTTTCAGGACATTAATTCGTGACTCTGAGAAATATTATTTCAGAAATCGTATAGTTCAAATTAGTTCTAAAAATGCTCACAAATTACAGTAATTTTAATTAATGAGACTGAAACTGAAGAGTTAAAATTTATTATAGTATTTTAATTCTTTTGCATCCTATCCATCTTAGCAAAATTCAAGAATAAAAATTAGTGTTACTTACATGTAACCGACTCAGCACTTAACGTGTTAATATTAGTGTTTAAATTAAACAAGCTACGTCTAAATAAAAACATCTTGCAAACTTCTAGGGAGTGCTAACCATTTGCGAAGGAAATAATCTTATAAAAAAATGAACCCTTTCCTCTTAAAAATAAGGGTTGGATGCCATATGATGCTAGTTTTCTATACGTACAATCGGTCATGGATATACTGGGACAGTTTTTCAAACGGAATAAGGTTTATAAAATTGGATCAAGCAACCTGACATTTTTTCAGATGATAGAAAGACTAGTTTGTTAGACAATAGCTAGAGGATTGTTTTCAAAAATTGCACTTGATTGGGATGACGAGAAAATTAAAAACTGATATTTTTACAACTTTTTTATCTGAGTCTATAACGCAGATTTATAGAGAGATAGGAAATTTTTAAAACATTAATTTTTGATTTCTTTAATCGTTCCAAATAACTGCAATTTTTACAATATTTTTTCGCATATATTCTAGTAGACTAATTTTTCTATCATCTAAAAAATTTCCAAGTTGTTTGGTTCAATTTTTAAAAAGTTATCCTGTTTTAAAAAGTCTCAAAATATTTTCTTGGCCGACCGTAGAAATCGAAAAGTAACATACAATCTAATAAACAACTGAAAATAGAGTAAAAGTATTCGGATGCTTCGATTTGCGAAAAATCGTCGACGTCTAAACTGTCGTGATTTCGTAAAAATGAATCGTACAGCAATAAACTTGTACTAATGTGAAAGATTGAAGTGCTCTACTTATGTAGTTTACTATTCATTGAAACGTCTCCAAAAAGCATTGAAACATTTTTTCCGTTGCTAAATCTATCACAGATTTGAAGATTGGAGTCTACTTTTTCCAACGACACCAATTTGATCAGTTATTTTTACCGAACACAGTAGATCTGGAATCGGGAAGATTGTTTACAATTCTACGAACATTAATTTAGCCTTTTATATTTTTTAGAAACCAGGATGCGTGGAATAAAGGATTAAATGAATTTTCGTTTTAGAATTAACAACAATAGGTCTTGAGCAGCAGGATTATGCACGACACGCAGAAACGAGTATGAAAGTATTCGATTATTAAACATTCTTCCGAGGTTGTTCTACATTCATTGTTTTACATAGCCTAAAAGCAAGAGAACCGCCGAAAGTTTGAAGAGAAATTTTCACAGCGATTTAATTAGCATTCCTATGAGTCCGCGTAAATCAAACGCACGGTATGCAGCCGTGGAAAGGAAAGCGAGATATCTCCCCCGAAGAGAATGTTTATTAATTATTTTCTCTCGTCCAGCTCGATTGCGGCACCTTCGCAGCCAGGAAGAAATTCAGCTCGAAAATTGTCGGATCAAAATATCGGGTGATGCGCCTACGACGTGAGCCGAGTGCTCCCGGGGATCGGCAAAGAGCGGTGTCCGTTTAGGCTGCACCGCCATGAATATTTGTTAAATCGGGCTAGATACCCGGCAAAGGGTATGATTAACTCGGCCCATCCTTGGTCTAGTCCAGATAACTCATTCAAGACGGTCTCGCCGCAATAAGACGAAGGTCCGGACGCTCGGGACATATTCTCGGTCGTAGCGCGTGAGTTAGGACTGCTCCAGGAACGGCTGGCCGTTAGCAGTTAGTCGGTAAATAACCTAGACACCCTCCTCGACTACCCTTCTACGTGGATAGATACGGTATCTTCAACGTGAGGCCTCTCTCTAGCTATAGATCGGTTTTCGGTCGGACTAGTTGCATTCACGCGAGGCTGAACACCGGCTACCGACATTGATGAAGTGTTATTAACACTTGCCGGGTCGAAGTGCTTGACGATTCAAAGTTTTCTGTTGTGCCAAACATCTTGAAATCTACTACTTCCTGTTCTATACAGTTGCTTTCAAGAAAATTTCTTCGCATTCGTTTATTTAGCTTGTTTGATGGGGATCACGAATGAAGCCTTCAGCCGCAACCTACGTCAATATTACTTTGTGCATCGATAATACATCGTAAGTAGAGTGTCTTCTTTAATGCTCGCTTTGTACAAATCTCTTTAATCATTTTAGTCACCATTTACGACCATTCATTTTGTCAACTGATGCTCGGATAATCAAGGTTCCATTGTTAGAGATTCAAGAATTGAAATTCTTTTCGACGAAGTCTAGAATGTACGAGGCTTTCTAAGGTTTCTTTTGGAAAAGTTTTAAAAGATCGACGACGAATTAAATATTAAATTGGTCCCGGTAATTTGCGAGGCGGGGGTTGAATTTTGACGTACCGATGGATTTGAAAGAACGTCGTCGAAGACAAAACGGTTGTCGATGCGGAGGGGATGTCCAAGAGGTCTCGACAGGCGTCCCTCTTGCTTCTCTTTGTGAAGTAGTTTCGTTATTGACCGGCCGAAGAGTACAACTCGTTCACGGACGGGAACACTTAATCCAAGTGGGTGCTCCGTTAAACCGATGACAGGAAACGTCGGGGCGCTACCGCGCTCGGTGATATATCGATATTCGCGAGAAGTGTCTGCGGTAGGGGTCGAAACGGTGAAACACAGCCGGGGTGTTAGCGACTCGGTCACGAAGAAACCTCGTATGCCTGTCGCTCGTGAACGGTACTTGTTGATTCTTCGACAAAATGATCGATCGCCCGGAATTACTGCCAAAATACTTGGCGGCGCTTGCCTTGATTAATTCCTGAGGATAGACAAGCTGTTGCTCGGCAAACGAAGCCCGAAAGAACTTTAGGTGCCTTGATTAGGCCCATAAATCAACCAAAAGTGATTTGCATAAAAATGATTTGTAGCAGTGGAATAATCAGATTCAATTTTCGGAACAATAATATCTTTTTTTGTGGCTCAAGAACAGCGTTGCGTTTTTCATTATTTTTAAGATGTATTAATGTATTTATTTAATGGGCAGAGCCCTTTAGGATATATAAATAATATAAATAAAATATAAATATGTATATTTTTGTATAATATATTTATTTATATATTTATTTATTTATTTATTTATGTTTTATTTATATCATAATAAATAAATAAATATATCCTCTTCCCACAAATCAAATAGTGAATAAAATAAAATAATACTAAGACTATATAATGACGATTATATTAGGATAGAATATTGTTCGGAGTGTAAATTGTTGAGTGAACTATTTTTTTTAAAGTGCAACGGTCAGCTATTCGCAGTGTTAATTAACACTGAAATCGCTAATTTACCGCTCGTAATGTACGGGTTGCCATCTAACAGGCTTTATGGAGCAGAATGGGTGCAGAGAATAATCAGACAGGACAGAGCAGTTAGGATAGCCTGTGAACCAACCGATAGCGGCAAATGACCATTGCTGACACCAACAGCGTCTCGGTATACGCTTCGATAATTATATATGCGTCTACACAAGGAAACAGGAGTGCTATGTCAGCCTTTACTTAGGACTGTAATGACTTGGGCTCGTCGGGTGTCGAGCAGATAACGTAATTATGTCAACAAAAATGTTGAAGGGCTAGAAACAAACTTTTCGGTCCGGTACGAGAGTCCGGTACTATTTAATTGCCTGTATCTCCTTTTTACTTTATGTAAATCGATTATTATACCGTGAATTTTTATGCGGTTACGGTACTTGCAAGTTTGTAAAATAGAAGAAAAAGTTTTCTTTTCACCTTACAACGACAATTCAGTATTTATTCAGTTACCACATTCTTAATTTTGTTATAATAATTGCAAAAGATTTGTATCGATTGATATTTGTTTCAGAATACAACATATGTCTGTTTTGTAACAGTTTTGTAGTGAAAATATTTTTGCCAACGTCTGATATTTTGTGCAGTAAGGAAAAGGAGAAAATGAGTCAACTGCTACCATTTTTTAGTAGAAAAGGAGATACTTGTTTTATTTATTCTGTGTGACTCGTAAAAAAGAATAATTGACACAAATTGGAGCATGATGTTATATAGAAGAATTTTTATTTTCTGCAACTAACATATGTGTATTTTTGGTTAGAATGTAAAAATACAACAATTTGGTAGAATTATGGTATATTGATTTGTACAAAATTGTTTATTTTCTCAAAACATTTTTGGCATGCTTCACCAAGTTATTGTACATTGAAATTAATTTTCAAAAATATAAATTTGCAGGAAGATCCACGAACCAATCGCGATCGAGAGAATGGCCGGTATTTTTTCGGTTCATTCTCACCAATGACATCGGCGACATTGTGAGTGCTAAGCATGTTCGGACGCGCGAGGATGAGCGGGTCGAATGCTCGCCGATCCCGGTGCAAATGAAAAAAGAAAGGTCAACCGAGTTATTGTTTCCGTGATGAATGCACATAAAATAATGAAACTTCGAAAGTACACCGGTCTGGGAGAGAAAAAAATATATCGCACGTAATACGAGCGACAGCGCCATAGGGGTTCCACACGCTCCACGTACGCCAGCCGGGTATTTATTGTCCGTGGTCAAGGCCGAAGATGATACAGTTCGCCTAACCGGCCGAGGACAAGAGATTCACCCCCGGCCGGTACTTCGGATTTATCGCAACTTTAACATTACACAGAAGTTGGAAACGGCGCGAGGGATTCCGCGGATATTTATACGGTTTGAATGCACGTACGAGGATCATTCTAATGGTTTTATTATACTGATACTCGCCGGATTTCTCGGTGAACGCATTCGCGCCCGCATCCACGCCGATCCCGTGGTTTCCACGATTCATCGTCCTCAGGGTTCGAAAATTCCCTGCGAGGTGGATGCTAGTGACAGATTTCAGCAAACGAAAGTATTTCAAAAAGCATTTTATTGTTGTCATAACTAGAAATATAATAATTCTGGACCGTTTCTTTGCACTCTGGTGCGAGACATTATAGTGTAAAATAGTCGAAAAATTTAAAGAACGTAAAAATATTGCTGCATTAGTTTCAACTCAATGAAATCATTAAAGGATGAAAAAAAAGTCTGTATCTTCTGTATCTTGCAATTATACAGATCATTCTTATTGTGTATAAAATACTGATGTCTATTTATTATTCTAAAACGTAGGCATTATAATGTAACTTTTCAGACTTGGGAAGTGACTGTTAACGCTACAGTTAACACTACAAAAGTGTTTCTTCGGATTCCTTAAAAACTAATTTTAACGACCTAATGAATTTGTTAAATTATTTCTTCCGTTGATTTCATATGGAACAAAATATTTCATTCGTACGCATTAACATTATTATTCACGTTATAAGAAGCAAATGTTCGTGTTACATACAACGTTTTCATACGACGCGTAAATTCGGGATTTCATATAGGCGTTCAACGTATGGGCATTTATTATATGGGTATTTATTATATTATACAACGAATTTATATTAATTTAATGAAACATAATGCTTTTGTTTTCCTATGAGCAATATTCAGACAGAAAATATTTTCGATAGAAGAACCTATCTTTAGGCATTACCGCGTTATGCGAGTGTCTACTTGCTAGCTAACTCATAATAATGCCACAATCACCATTGCGGAATTCTACATTTCTGGATCGGTGGAGACCTGCTAAAAATACTTCGTGCAAACTTCGACTTTGAAAATCAAGGTTAAATTTTTTTACTGCATCATATGATACTCGTCAGGAAGAACAACAGTCTCAAAGGAACCATGGGGCGCAAATCAATCTTTACATAAAAAATGATGTTGAAAACGACATATAAAAATTATACCTCGCGATTATCACACCCCAAATCGCAGTACAACCGATTGGGCAATGATTCTATATGTAAAAATAAGACGTAGGTAAGTAACTACCCACCTAACTACCTAAAGTAACAATTATTCATTTAAGGCTCTGCTTTCGAGAAAAATTGGGTTGAAAAAATAATACTATTTAATAGGAATCAAGTAGAATGTCTGCTCATGACATACCAAATCTACTTCTCGTCATACTACAAACCATGTGAACTCGACGCATCTTCCAACTCAGTTTTCTCGAAAACAAGGCCTTAAATAGAAATGTTATTCTTTTTTCTGAACTTATTTTTGCACGTAGTATCACAACCGGCCAATCGAATCACAATTCTGGATGTGGTGGTCGTGACATATGATCTTTGTATGCCGTTTTTAATATAGTTTCGTATGTAAATGGTTAATTTACGACCCTGCGGTCCCTTTTGTTGCTCCTGACGGATACTGTATGATGCCGCCAACAAATTTGGCCTTGATTTTCAAGGTCAAAATCAATTTTGCACGAAGTTTTTTTAACATGTTTCTAGCGATCCAGAAGTGTAGAATGCCGCTGTGGTGATCGTAACATAATTTTTTGACAATACCAACAGCAGAGGAAGGCTTAAAATGTAACATCCACAAGATTTGATAGCAAGAACACAATCCTAAACTCTGCATAGATACAACATAAAAAGATGCCAACTACAGAGAAACCTCTTACACGATATTCATCTTAGTTTAAAACAAATCGCCAAGTGTCCAGTGGACGAATCGCAAGGAAATGTATCAGAGGACAATTAAAAAGAAAAACTACACATGTAAAATGTGTATGTATAAAATATTATACCCGAATCTTTTTCACAAGTCAATCTTCTTTCAGTCGCATCACCAGGCAGATATTAAAACAGGGAGACTTTTGTTGTGTCATTCTCCATTGTTCGGACAATCTACTTCCGACCAATCGTAGATTAGCCCGTTTGCCGTGTAATAAAGTGATCTACTATGGCGCAGAAGGAGATAAGGAAGAGAGCGTTAAGACGTTATTGACTAGCCTGACTGCAGGCGATTCCTCGATCCCTCCGCCTTGAATTCGGCCGGGGGCAGAGCGGAGCTATAGAGCAGCGGACCGCAAAGTGGTCTGAGGTGCGAGTCGATCGAGGTCCTGGTGGAACGTGGTTCCGACGCATCTTTCCTATCGAGAAGGTCGATTTATCATCCCGAACGTTCCATAGGAATATTGAATACGACAAGATAATCTCTCGACACCCTTCTTCCCCCCACCTACGGGCCCCGTCCCTCTGCCACCATGACCGACAGCATCCCCGTTTTGCGGTAGCGCCAGTAAACGGTCGTGCTTAATGTACCGCACCGGCCGATAAGCCGTTGTGCCGTCGTGACGTAGCCTCTAGTTTTTGCCTTGCAAAACACAAACGTGCACCCTTTCTTCGTTGACGATCCCGCGTGACAGCGGCACCAGTCACTGACAGAACTCGTTATCAGGGCCCACGTGTGCTGCCGCGTACACGGTTAAAAGCAACGCGTACGACAACGGCTCGTTCCGTCTCTCTCTCTCTCTCTCTCTCCCGATTTCTTCTGCCAACCCTCTGCCACCGCTGCCACTGTCGACACGCAAAACGTTTCTGCGCGATATCATCACCGCTATTATCGCAACCAATTATACCGTATACGAAGCGTAACGTTGCCGGTGTAATCATCTACAATTTTATCGTCCGCTGCAATTCCGAAGCATTTCGTCAAAACGAACGAACGACGAGTCGATCCGACGGATTTCTCGCGTGCCTTAGGAAGTCCCCCACGAAGTTTTCCTAGATCTTTACATCTCCGGCGCTTCGAATCGTTACCTAACTACTTTGTACTTCAAGATCTCCTTCAGACCTATCGGCTTATCTCGCGGCTACGAACTCCGACGGCTAAGATAGCAATCGTCGCGGCTTAATTATGCGGAGTTCGGCCGACGGATCCGAGCAGTTATGCTAATCCGACTTTATTAATAAGGACTCCAGCCGAAGTGGATATCGCTGTAGGAAACGGTGGTCTCAACCCTTCGATCCGAGCCAGAGTCGCTACACGGCCCCGGCCACAGCTCTTTGCCGGTCCGGCGTGCTAAGTAAGCGAGATTTCTCATATAATCGTTTTATCCGACGTTTACTTTCTGGGTCCTTTCCAGCGCCTGGGAAAATCAGCACGCCCCGCCGCGGCGCCCAAATTAATACGGAAATGCCCCTTATTAACCCCTTCGTTGCTGACTTGCCCGAGGACTTAGAGCCGAGAAGCTTGGCGCCTGTTTGCTGCTTCGGTTGGTCGGATCACTTGAAAATTAGATTCTATCTCGTTATATCACGAAAATGGTTCGATCTATTAGTTCCGGCAAAACTGATATTTTAACACTGGAAATACCATTTTAACCTGGAAATACTTTAACAGTTTCTATTATAATATCGTACAAATATTTCTACAAGAAATATTTCGATAAATTGTTTCGGTCAAGCATATATTATAATAGAAATCGTACGAAGCTTAAATAAAACCGATTTTGTTAATGAGGATGAACTTAAGGCTCTCTTCAAGTTAAGGAAGTCCCATTCACTTCTAAATCTTCTCTCATAAACTATATAATAATTGAAAATTTAATTCTGGATCGGTAGACAGCATAATGTCGAATACTGCATAGCGGAGAAGTGGTATGAAACGGACTCTTCCGAACAGGTTATAAAAGAACTAAAAGACCATTCTACTTTTATTTGGTACCACTGGAAACGTCAACTATCTGACTATAAATGTACAGTGGGTGTAGAAAGTATTCGTACACTTTTTGGATCAGGATAAGTTTTTTGTAATTGGACCACGTCGGTCTAAATTTTTTTTGGACGATAGAAGGATTAGTTTACTAGACAATGACTAAAAAATTATTTTCAAAAATTGCAATTTGTTGGCATGATAAAAGAATTAAGAAACGTCGTTTTTCTGAGCCTATAACGAAAATCTCGGTAACTTACGCGCATGCTGAAAATTGCATCGAAATCGATTAATCTTGACGTGAGTTGTAAGTAATAAAGATTGCGAAAAACGCAGTTCTTCACGAATTTCAACCAAAAGCAAGTAATTTTTACATCATTTAATGGCTGTAGCTTGACTATGCATCTACCGATTTTGATGAAATTTTAAGTATGCATATAAACTACCGAGATCCACAAAATGCATGTTTTAAAGTTTCGTTATAGGCTCGGATAAAAAAGTTGAAAAATTGTCATTTTTAAATTCTTTTATCATGCCAACAAATTACGATTTTTGAAAATAAAATTTAGACCGTTTTACCCAATTATAATAAAGTTATTACGTTTTAAAAGATGTACGAATACTTTCTACACTCACTGTACGTAGTGCACACAATTAACCTGTTTCTGCATTTCCATCTCATTACTTTCGACTGTTTGAAAATCATATTTTGTCTCTTTGATAAATTGGTTGCATCGAAAGAGACACTGATATTCATGAATGAGCCAGTTTAATAACGGAATAAATATTATTTCGCAATCGATCTTATTGATCTTTGATTCGGTGTTACTTTATATACTTTATATACGGTATTACTTTATTACTCTAACACGATCTCATTCTTTTAGATTGTTTATGTTTGAATTCTGTTAAGGGTTTGGTAGGTCTATTGTTAATGTTCGCTTTTAAAACGGTATCAATTTTTTAAAGTTGGACTTAAATTTTTTGGAGATGTTAGAAGGACTAGTTTGCTGTACAATCGCTAAAACACTTTTTTTTATAGTTTTGCTATTACTTCGAGTGACAAAAGAAATAAAAAAACTCACGTTTTTTAACTCTATCATCTGAGCCTACAATGAAAATTTAAACAATACGTTCTTTATTTCTGTTGTCATTCAAAGTAAATGCAAAATTAAAAAAAGAGTATTTTAATCATTGTAACGCAAATTAGTCTTTGTAAAACCTTCAACAAATTCAAGTCGAAAAAGTTATACCTTTTGAAAAGTATACGAATACTTTTCTGGAGCCATTGTAGCTGGATTGTAATACTATTTTTACTCACAGAAACCTTGTTCAGATAGTATGGTTTTGTTCGGTTCATCTGTCATTATTGTTGTTATTTATTACGTACGAGTGATTTAACCCATTAGTTGTATCACAGCTTAAAAATACATAAATTAGTAGAGGTGTGTGCTTGCAAAGAAATCTATGGAAGGATGATCAGAGATAGAATCAGTGACATTAAAAGAGCAGTTTGGTTTATAGTAGAATGTTGTGTATATGAAGTCTATTCATTGTTATATCTAGGAATTCGTGGGACCTTAGACGTTTCACTGATATATTAAGCTTTGAATTTTCTGTAAGCAAGGTACACTCGACGCAATTGTTAAAACTATTCAGGACAAAGATAACAATATCCCAGAGAAACCTTCTAGCGAAGTTAGGCCGCAGATTCTTTTCCTTCCTATCCGATAGTCTTATAATGCAAGAGTAAATATTAACACTATGCAGTCCGGTGGCACCACGCTGGTGCCATGCAAAAACTATCTGTTGTATGCCGGTGATACCACTTTGGTGCCATTTTAAAAAACTGAAATAACATTTGAACTATATTTCTTGAGTGTTAAAAGGCGGCAAACTAACTATAGCATTGTGCTTATTTAACTAAGAATTAAGTACGAAAATTCTTGGATGACACATCTTAATTTTAGGAATTTAAATTACCGCCATCTTCGAAATTTTTTTTTAAATCTAAAATTTCCAAGCTATTATGCCGGCGTCAAACAAAGGAATCATATCTAAGATCTGCGGGCGGCATAGTGTTAAGATCAAATAGATACAACGAGAGATATTAGAACATATAGCGAAGAGTTTCCTTCAAAAGATCTCTCTTCTCTATACACGGCTAATTGCTGTTTCCTAAAAACACTCGAAATTACCCGGTATCAACATCCCGCAAAATACTCTCGTTAGATGTTGGCGATTCCAAACAAGCGCTAGTTAAATGCTCGCGACAGACGGCAGCAGCACTAATTAAGCAACCGATAGCTCTGTACCAGTGTTCGCAGGCTAGAGGTTTTTTTCAGCGCGTCCGCGACAAAACCGGCTGTTTTCCAAAGCGAGCGAAGGAATCCGGAAAACGTATTCACGTCATGCACAGTCGCGTCTGTCTCGCTCTTCTTTTGACAATGATCGTGCGCGCAGCCGTGACGTTATTTCCCATAATAAAACCGAGCAGTGAAATTTAAACGCGGCCCGACTGTGACGCGCCGCTCGAAAGCGGAACGGCGGGGTTGTATATAGCTTTTGTTTCGGATCACGTCCGAAGAAGAACGTTGTCTAAAAAAGACTGGCCGCGATTGATAATAGCCACGGCTGAGGACCCTGCACGCGCTCTAGTCTCGAGCGCGACGGACAAAGGCGCTGTCAACGTTTTCGACGGCACGCCCTCCGGCTCTGAATAACCGGAAGTGACACAGGTGTCAGGACGAGTGGATTGTTCTGACAGCCAGTTATCGGTTATCGGCGATTTTCGAATTTATCGGTGCTCGACAAGACGACAGGATCGGCCCGGCTCGGCGGTGCTCCCATTAACGCGGCGAATGCTCCCCATGACTGTCACGATGCGCCGCCGCGCTGGATCATTTATATATTCAGCGTCCGAACGGAGTCACGTGCGGCTCCATGACTCCCGGAAAAAGTCACGCGAGGAGGACAATCGATCGTTATGACGGAATTTCCTATACGCGTTCGACGTATGCGCCAGGCGCATGTATACTGACGTAACGGAAAATAATGCTTTTGTTTTCCTATGAGCGACTTCCAAATGTTGCGTCTACGTCCGACGTACGCGTCTGACGATCGCCTGCTTCGCAAGAAGAATTATTGCCAATAAGGGTTAAGATAACATTTACTTGTTCTTTTCTCAATCTAAAACGTTGCCTATATGACTCTTCGACATTTTGTGTGTAAATGATTTCTTAACAAGATGTTCGTCCCACTTTTTGTATACATCTTGAATATTCTTTTTCCGTCTGTCAAAATTCTTAACACAATTTCTTAATCATTTTCTTTTGACAGTAGCGAAAGTATAAATGAACGATCTACTTCAAACAGTTATATCATCTTTTCTACACACACTGTTCTATCTGATAGACGGCAATATATTGGGTTGGCAGGAAAGTAATGTCGGTGTTTCAGTGTGAAATAAAACTCAATTTTTTCTATACAAGAAATGAACCTTAATCAGTCAAATATTTACCATTCTGTTCGAAGATCTTTTGCCATCTTTCTGGTAACTTCATTATTCCGCGCTCATAAAACTTCTGGTTCTTATCAGTAAAAAATTCAATCAAGTGCGATTTGAGGCTACCGTTATTATTGAAACTTTTACCATTTTTAAAATTTGGTAAATTTCGGAATATATGATAATCCGTTGGTGCAAGATCAGGGCTATATGGAGGATGCGACATCACTTCCCAACCAAGCTCCAATAATTTTATATGTGTTACTAAGGATGTATGAGATCTCGCATTGTCATGGTAGAACACGATTCCTTAGCGATTTGCAGATTCTGGCCTTTTCACTTTGATTGCTTCCTCCAATTTCATAAGTTGATGGCAGTAAACATTTGAGTTAATCGTTTGATTGCTTGGAAGCAGGTCAAAATAGACAACATCTTTATGAATCCCACCAAATTGACAGCATGATCTTTTTCCGATGCAATTCAGCTTTCGATATAGATTGTGCTGGTTCATCACGCTTGGACCATGACCTTTTTCGATTAATGTTATTATAAACAATCTATTTTTCATCACCAGTGATAATTCGTTTCAAAAAAGGTCGATTGCATTACGTTTAAAATGCGTATCGGAAATACTGATTCGTTGTGTTAAGAGAATTTCTTTAAATTCATGCGGAATTCAAAAACATCGAGCTTCTTAACAAGTACAAAGCATCTTATGTGACATTAAATTGTTGTGTGTGATACATTTAAGCTTTTTGCAATCTCTCGTACAGTTATATGACGATTCGATTCAATTATGGCTTTGATTTTATTATCATCAATTTCAGAAGGTCGACCAAAACGTTGGTCATCTTTAAGTGAAAAATCTTCAGAACGAAATTTTTTGAACAAATTCTGACACGTTCGTTCTGTTAAGCAATCGACGCCATAAACTTCAGATATCTCTTTGCGAGCCTCGGCCGCTTTCTTGCTTTTATGAAAATAAAAAAGTAAAATGTATCCACGTTAAAATTGACAGCAAACTATCAGTTCTAAACAAACCTACACGGAATTTGTTTCTATAGTAACCTAAACGTGTCAACTACCAAAGCTGAAGACAACAAAATTATAACGTTAACAAAAGAATGGCAATGCAAACATAACGCTATGTATTGGTGCAAACCGAAATTACTTTCTTGCCAACCCAATATAACAATAAATTCATCGTACGAAAATCATATGCGAAGCATGCGTTTGGTTTCTTCCGTCTAACGCTAATAGAAAATATCATCTGCATGCGGACGTTGCGTCTAATCGCAAGCGGCGGACGCGTACGTCCAGCCGTTTACATCTGCCGCTTCTAGGAAATCCTACCTTTACGCGAACGCTCTGTGGCCGGTTAATCGAACAGGGTGCAGGCGTAAGATGGCATCGGACCAAATACCTATAGAATATGGATCTTGTTCCATGGTTTGCTCGTCGGTTCGGCGAGGCTGATGGCGGGGTGGCGCGGCGAAGAGAAGGGAACGGTGTTAGTTTCCGTGGCATTGACGTTCCACAATACAGGCCTGATGCCGTTGACACCCCCATTTGCAACCCCCGGCCGCAATCTCTGCCGTCGCGGAACTGCGCACCGAAAGTGCGTCAGGGTGAATCTTATTCATCCCCTTCCGTGTCTCTCATGATATTTCCTGTCGACCTCGCAGCACGACCATGAGATCTCGGGAAAGGCGGCTCGGATCATCGAGGGGCCACCGTGAATATTCTCGGCGATTCGTGGGACCGTCGATACGACGTCGAAGACGACAAAAATATAAAGTCACGTTGAAAGCGATAAACCGCCGTCGTCGTCGTCAACGTTGTCGTTCGAGAAGTTTTATTAGCCCCGGTTTACACAGCAGCGACCTGCCATTGCCGGAGGAAACGGAGCATGAATCCTTCCCGTAAAATCTATTATCGGTCTGCTTATCGGTCCTACTCATAGGACAATGGATAATATCGGCGTTAACCATCCTCGAACGACCGCGAGCGAGCGTCGATCAGTGACATCGTTATCAGTTGTTTCCGGCTCACCAGCCACTTCGGAACGATCGCTTGGCAAGATGGCGACCACGGCGCTCGCACAGCTGCTTTTTGGGATGGACGCGTATGCTACGTGGTGCACGTACATATTTGGATTCGAAGGCAAAAATTTATCGTTTACGATCCAAAGTTTGTCCTACTTTTTATTTACAAATTTATTTATTTACAACTTTGTAACCTATCTAGAACGATTGAGAAATATAACAATTGTTTTTACATACCACGCATTGTAGAATTGTTTACGAACATAATGTTAATCAGTAAAAAAAAGAGAATTTCTGTATATTAGGCGCCTTTATTTACTTAAGTGTTTAAATGTTGATGACGATGGAACAGAATTTTATTCTGATTCTTAAGAGAACAAAATAACAGTCACACTTACGAGATTGTTACTAGAAACTTCGATCACGAGTCTCTCTCTCTCTCTCTCTCTCTCTCTCTCTCTCTCTCTCTCGTCAAAGTAGGACAAATGATTAAGGGAATACAGTAAATTCTCCGCAATTTGTCTTCATCTTGTAAACAAAAATGGATAATTTGGGAAGAGAAGATACGATTATCAGCAATTATAAAAACGATGTACAAGGCTTAAATAATCGTATCTCATCTTCCCAAATTGTCCATTTTTGTTTGCAAGCTGAAGGAAAATTAGGGAGAATTTATTGTATTTCGGTATAGAGTGTCAGTTTTCAGTGCATCGTTGGGATTTTTTTTAACGAGATTAGGAGACATACAGTGGCCCACAAAAGTATTCGTACATCTTTCAAAATGCCATAACTTCTTTAAAACTGGACTAAGTGACCTGAATTCTTTTTAGATAGACAATGACTAAGATGCTTTTCTCAATTTTGCTATTACTTGGAATAACAAGAATAAGTTAAACATTATTTAACTTTTTCATCTGAGCCTATAATGAAAATTTAAAAAATGTCTTTCGTAGATCTCGGTAATTTATATGCAATGCTAAACATTTTTCGGCTCCACTACCCTCCGCACGAAACAATTTTGAAGCTTATCTTGATCGAAGAAGAACATGAAAAATATTTAAAACTCACCTTGCAGGTGCTTTAAAATAAGAAATCATTGAGGTGGTAACTAGTTCTGTATATCTCATCCGACAGCAATTGACGATTCCCCGAGAAATATGATCGACATAATTTAAATCCGAACGAACGGCAGTCCCGGGCCGCTGGGTGTTCGTTAACGCCTCCACAAGCAGCGCGGCGCGTCGCGTCGCGCGATTAAGCGGAATTACGATGTTAGCATTTTAAGCGTCGAATTAACGACTGTGGAACGTGCTCGTGTTAAAGCTCCATCGACGAAGAAATCTCGACCCGATCGCGGTGGCCGCGAGCCCATATTCTGGTCAGGTTTCGCGTGGCGGCAATCGAAGCTGCATCCCCGACCAATAATTTTGTTTATAGTAAATCGTGCCGCGGCAACCCCGGAAATATTTTTCCGCAGCCCGTTCGCCCGTCTCCCTAACCCCGCGGCCCCTCGGGGTATTATCATTCGCGCCGGTCTGTACCCGATAATGGCAGTATTCAGTCGCGTATGATACGGAGAGATAACCGGCTGATAGCGGCGAGAACGGAAAATGCGGCCGGCGACCGAAATCCGGCTAATGGTTTCACTGAATCAAACCAGAGCCCGGTCGTTTAACGGAGCAAACAGACAGAAAATGGAGCGCAACCGCATATAAAGAGTCGATGATAACGAAATGATATATGACTCGCCGCGAATAACAGAGGAGAGAACCGAAACCGACGGGCTTGCCCTGCCCTGCTGTTTCTCGCGCCGTCCCCCTCGCTGACCCCCCTATCACCCCCTTACTACTTCGGTCGACGCTCGCCTCTGGCTAGGGGTTATACGGCTCCCTTCTGTGATTGATCGGCTCGGAGATATACCACGGTATATTCACTACGGGATTAAGTGAATGCGCGAACACTTAATAATCCGTATAATATATATCTTTTCTATCTTAGGCGTCGGTTCCACGGCCGTGCACGTGTTGCCAGGGTATCTGGATGCGCGCGATAGTTGCCCGTGTCACCGATCCAGGGTGTCATTCGTGACTGCGAATCGCGATCCAACTTTAATGACTTTTAGTCCCCGGCGCGACTTGTGGCACGCGCTTCTATTCTCGGAATTGTTCATTGGCTATCGGTGCGTTTCAGCCGGATTATCAATAAATTATCGGTCCTCCGGTGGAACATTAATACGCGGATTCTGCGAGTGAAACACCGGTATGCGCACCAATCTCGTGTTACAGATTTAATGATAAGCGGGGGTAAGATAAAAACGGGATCAATATTAGCAACCTGAAATCTTAATGGTTATTTCATGCGTGGGAATATTGCCTGATATAATATACACCGTTTTTTTTTGGTCAGCTAATTGCCCATCAGGGTTGCGTGAAAGTCACGGAAATATTTAACCACGATTTGGTTTTTATCGGTTGACGTCTATGTCGAAACACGTGGATGGAATTTTTAGCAAGCAATTTTTGAGTAGTACAATGACAGATCTTTTATATACATTTTTTCATGGTATACAGTTTGTTTAGAAAATGAATGAGGAGTTAACGTATTTAGCGAATTGTTTTCACAAACACGGAATATTTTAAATGTAATTTGTAATTAGAAACGTTTGTTCTATACACGTCACTTCGTGAGAATAATTAAGTAATTAAATATTTTTGGTTTTTGGATACTTCTAGGCAAGTAATCTTTTAAGAATTGCATAAAGCCACCTGTTATTTTAGTGAAATGCATGGATCAATAAAATGAACCATATACAGGACATAATATCTATTTATAAATTGTAAAATGTATTTTACCAAAATAAATCCACACATTTTCTAAGTAAATAACAACAGGATTAACAAAAATATTTTCTCTGTTTTGTAGTCAATATTTAGCATAGCTGCCATTCTTTTGGAAAAACGTCGAAAATTCGATTAGGCATTGATGAAATCGAATTACGAAAAGTAACCGCACTTCGATTACAGCAGTCCGTAACAGAGTTATACTATTCACATTTGCCATATAATTCTCCAAAGGTTTCCAGTTACGTTTAAATCTGGCGAACAAGCAGCCGGCCATGTTAAGCCTCTGATATCTTTGTCGTTTAACCACTGCTTTGTTGTCGAATGAATGAAGCTGTCCCTCTCAATTTCTTCGCAAAATGATATCGGAACCATTTCCCACAATTCCGTGTACTGCGTCCAATTCATTTTAGGATTAATTCAACAGATTGATGTTCTTTTATTAGTTCTGAATGCAGGTCAAGTGACCAATGAAACACTACTCAAGTTACGACTCGTTGCAACGTTGGTTTCTTTTCTTAAATCAGCATGTACTGAAACGATTTATAAATAACAATTTGTATAAATCGTGCAGTCGAAGATGTTATAAACACATGTATGTCTTCAGTTTCGCAGAAAGACGAACGAAGCTATCCGATTTACCGGCGCGGCACATTGAAAATTCTACGATAAAGCAATGTACTTTCCCGTTCTTAAATCCTCCTTAACGATCCCCGTTCCTACCATTAAGAAGACGACTATGTATACCAGCTCGCAGAGGGTGCCGGTAATATGCGTCTCGATCGACACGCGGTTTACCGAACCGTTGCGTTTCTCGATTGTCTCTGCAGGTAACGGCGGGATAATTCGATAACAGCTTCGGATAGTTATCGATTCAATTAGCTAAGAGTACCATAAAAGTCCTGGCCCCTCGAACGTGCGGCTTCCTTCGGACGATTAACGCGTCGAAAGTCCATATATTCTTGAGGAAAACGTTAATTTCGCTCGCGATTAAAGTACCTCCTTCCGTTGCCGCGCGAAGATTGGTCGACACGGTTTATCGTTACGTACACGAGATCTCGATCGTGCGAACCGGTACACGCGCTCGTGAATCCTCCAAGAGTGCTGGCGAAGGGAAGTTCGGTTATCGTCAAAGTCGCGCGCCCGGCTCGAAAGCAAACAAGTCAAAGGGCTCGCGGTGCTTGCCGGGCTATAAAGTATCCCTCGGCTGTACACTTAGCTGGGCCGTAGTAAGTTAATTCCCGGCGTAACGCGGCCAAAGTGGGCCGTTAACAGTAAATAATACTGCAACTATTACCAGCAAACGGCGCCCTTACCGAAGAAATATGGCACTCGTACAAATCGTGCTTAAGAATCCGGAGACCCAAGCTGTGCTACCAAGAGAAGGTCCCGCGGAGACCTGCAGACTTCAGCCCCCTCCATCTTGGTCTCCGCAGACACATGGTAGCTATGACCAGAGTTATAGCTACGACCAAACGAATTCCTTCTAGACGAATATTTTATTCGAATAATTCTTTATTCGTGCAAGAATTATTGAGAAGTTTCAGTACGGGATTTACATTATCTTTTTATCTTGATACGATTGAGGCAAGGTGGTTATCGCAAAGGAACATGTATTAGGTTGTTGCAAGAATAATTTCGATTTTCCAAATAGATAGCTTACAGAAAAACCGAAATTAATTTTGCAACAATCTGATGTATGTAAAATGTATTATTGTTAGTTATATAGTTAGTTACATTATATATTTATATATTATATTATTTAGTTAGTTAGTTATATATGTAAAATGTATTATTATTATGGAAATTACATTTTATCTTGTAATGATATTTTGTACGCAATTTATCTGGACTTTTTATGTTCATTAGGAACGCAGCCTCAATTTGAAAAGATATTAAGTGAAGATGATGACTTCTCCGAATTAGAACCGTCAAAATCTGAAAGCAGTAATCGTGTTTCTGATAATGCATAATTGGAAGTAACAAAATATTTTTAAATCAACGCCGTGATCAGCATATTTTAAAAGAGTATCCACTGACGCGACGAGTATATTTTCGATATAACACACACATGTCGATGCCTTCGTCTGCATCTGTAAGAAGATTATTTAGTTATGCAACAACGATCGAAAACAAGTTACTTATAAAAAGTAATGTGGATGAAATAAATGGATAAATTATGGAAGAACGTTTGATATTCTATTATCTCTATTCAAATCGATTATTTCTCGTATGAAAAAGTAATGTGGAAGAAATAAATGGATAAATTATGAAAGAACGCTTTGTATTCTATAATTTCTATCCAAATCGATTGTTTCTCGTATGAATTTCTGTAAAAATAAATTCCTAAATAAATTCCTATTCGAATAAGTTCTTATTTGAATAAAATATTATTCGTTAGTTTTATCCAACTCTGATTATAGTTAGAGCCATTCACATCCATTATGTGTCAATTATTTCTTACATTATTTTGTATCTATTTCATCGAGATAACCTCCAAAATTAAATCGAATTTTCTAAGTAAACTTTCTAAGGCACAATTAGATCTTCTTATTGAATATTATAGGAATTATTTAGCTACTAAAAACATAGAACCTCGAGTCGAAATACTCAAAATTTGTGACTTTGGGTATTTTCATCTTTCGCGCTTCCTTCGGATTGAATTCGGAAGACCGAATTGATCTGATATTATTTTTATCCAATAATCGATGCAGCGTATTAATTTTAATTTTGAGAGGTTGAATTTTATAAAAGGACGAAGTGTTATCTAAACGAGGAAAGCCAATTTAAGAGTCTGATTAATAGAATGCGACTTTTATGCACTTGTGGCAAATACGAATAGGTGAAATTATGGAGACATAAGAAAAATGTAATAACACTATGTTTCACACTATGTTCTACTTCAAATTACTGAAAGAAACAATTAATTTTTTCTTCATTTCCGTTTCTTACAATCGTCTTTGAAAACTTCTATTTTGCACAAAGATCCTTAGTTTACTGATTAAAGAATAAACAGCAAGTATTTTCCTTTTTCATCAAAACATCTGGAATAAAAAGAGTATGCAGAAGACGATTGAAAATTACTTTAACGAAGTATATAATAATTGCAAAAGAATGAATTTTCTTTATAGTGTACTGCAGATGTGACGAGAAAGAACGAGATTGAGTGCATAAACAAATATTTAGCACAGCAATAAATTGCATTGGTAGCAAATACAAGCGATAGTTTGGAAAATTAGTCCTCATTAACGTCAATGCTCTGAAAAATGACTATTCATCGCATGTACCAAAACGTTTACAATTATGGTCAGAAGAATATTTCTCAGGGTTTCCAGTCAAAGATTATCGAATTCCCAGAAAACAATGAATATTGATCAGGAATCACTGAAGAACATTCCGTGGGCTCTGATTATCGTGAACAAGCGTCCACCGCAGAGGAACGATTGCTTTAATATTCAATGTTGGTAATAGCCGGACGCGAGGTTTATGATTCCTTCAATTATTCAAGTTCGCTGCTCGTTAGGTCGGTCTAAATCGAGATCTAGGCTATGTCCGGAGTTTCCTGCGGAGGAAATCTAAACTTGCCCGGCGGTGCTTTGAATTTTGCAACGTACGAGTATATAGGTAAACCGACAACCGTTCCGGCACTTGATGCGATTCGCTTGAAAATGCAGGGTATACCAAACATTTTGACGCGGGTCGCACGAAAAAAGATTTCGTAGATGACTTCGTTAGTGGGACGAGAATAGATCATTCGAGCGAATCGTCGCGCAAGGAATTTACAAGTCTGCGGTTCTATCCTCAGCGAAGGCGTTCTCTATTAAGAGTCACGTAACTTGTTTAAACAAGTTATAGTTGCAAATGAAATTTGTTGATTATAGAAAATGAAGGACTTACAGGAAGTGATCGTATTAAAGATGTTTGCGTCAGAACGATCTAGATGCTTTCAGTTCGCACGATGTTTTAGATTTCTGCAGCAGATGAAGAATTTGAAAAATGTTGTAGAATCTTTGAATAGGATTAATTGCAACATGTGTTCTGATGGGAACAGAAATGAAAGTTTTAGTTGATCACAGTTCACGTTGTTTGATGATATTAGACAAGTTCTTCTATTGTATTGTAGCAAATATTAAATATTATTTATTAATAAATATATTTATGTTGACAGCCTCTTGCGGGATCTTCTCCAATAAGACGTTCTAAGATCTTGCTGTCAGCTACTTTTTATCTATTTTTATCTAAGTAATGTAATTCTTAAGAAATTTAATAAAGTTAGTATATAGATGTTATATTATATTATTATGATATTATATGATTGTATAATCATATTATAATTGTACAATATAAATTATATATACATACATATATATATATATATACAGGGTGAGTCTCGTAACGTGACAATCTCAAATAACTCGTAAAATACATGTTGTATAAAAAAATGTTTCAGGTAGAAGTTGCATGGTTTCCACGGGGACATATGTATAGTATTGTAATTAGTTTTATGTTATTTTGCTTTTTTATCAAGATACGAAGGTCACCTTCAATTTTTTAAATGGAATAGTTAATATTTCTTCCTAAATTCGGATAAAGCGTTGAATTCTACATAAAAAAGTATATTATAATATATATTATATATATATTTATTATTATTATTATTTATATATATTTATATATTATATGTAATTATATATTATATATTTTATACATATTATAATATTGTATAATATATTATAGGTATATTATTATATACTAAAAGATTATTTATTGTTATTATTATTCAATGAGCTGTTTGCTTTTTCTCCTTTCAAATTTTATTTCTGTTGATCCACGTATCTTACACACCGTGTCGTCGTCATTTCCGATTATTCTCAAGTTTCCAAGCTACATGTTCACGCTGTGCCCGGAAAGCGATCGATTTAAATGGATCCATCAGCGTCGTCGGCGAAATCCAACAGAGACTTCAACGCTCGTTTCCAAGGTCCGAGTGTTAAATAATGCATGAAGAGGCAGCCGAAAAATGAGCCAGTGGATACAGCCGGAAGGGAGTCCCTTTCTTTCTTTACTGTCCATCCTGTCGGAAATGAGAGCGGAGACAAGCTACAACCACTCATCACTGATTCAGAGCGGACGTCCGCCGGCAGACGTTGCTTGGATGCTTGTTTAATTGAATCGCAAGAGAGATTTGTCGCGATCTTCCCGTCGCCCCTGCTTATGAACAACTCGTTAACCTCGTCCCCCTTGAGACCGCTTGTTGGGATTCGACATGGTCTGGCTGCGTAAACTTGCAATCGAGTCAATGCACACGCTCGTGTTCAGCAGCTGTCAATTAACCGTTGCACTACAAACGTTCGGCTAGCGACTCGGTGAACGAATGTCGGATTGTTTCAACCGTGAACATGTATAATACTTGCGCTTTTTCAGATCGCTCATATGTTGTAAGCATTATTGAGGAGGTGGGTGGAGCTGATAACAGAGAATTCTTCGCCTAATTTATTATAATACGAACTTAAGAAACGATAAGGGAGGGAAAGGGAGTATTATGATAAGCTGAAACGAACGCATAAGAATGAAAGTGCCGAGATGTGCATGGAAATGCGTACGTCACATTCTGATGTAGAAATATATTTTCATTGTAAGAAACGGTCGATCTTTATTTAACGATTTCAGTAGGACAAGTATCGACATTCCTAAATTCTTCTAATGTTTTTATTGTTCTGAATTACATGTAGTCATTTTTGTCATGAATGCACAAAATCCGCAATGCATTTATTAATACTTCTGCGAGAAGTCTATGTTTCTTATATAAATTCATTAAAAGAATTTTATATTGCAGATTCATTCTCGTGGAACTTCAATTGTTCGAATGAATAGGAAGACGTGATAGTAAATTTTCCAAACCTGTGTCCTTTTAATAAAGTTTGATGATCACCATTTTCGAATTTCTCAATAATGTGATATTTTATTTCAATTGAACACTGCCCAGATTGGATTCATGATGTACATATATATTATTATTTGATGAACCAGTTTCTGACGTTTAATTAAAATGTGTACTAGTTTCATTAAGGCTACAGGAAAACTAACGTGCCCAGAAGGAGAATGAAAAATTACAAAATAC
Organism: Megalopta genalis; assembly: GCF_051020955.1. NCBI lineage: Eukaryota > Metazoa > Arthropoda > Insecta > Hymenoptera > Halictidae > Megalopta > Megalopta genalis. The sequence continues at coordinate 1,965,330 of NC_135015.1, read as the reverse complement.
GTTGAAAGAATTGATAAACAATATGATAAATGATCCTAAGCATACTTTTATTTCCGTCAGTGAATATTTCGAATTTGAATACTTGCACCATGTCGACAATTATGGCAGAAAAAAGTAAACTTAAAAAACTTAAAAACGTAAAATACTGTTCGGATATTGGAACACTCCGATAATAGAACTACTCGAATAAAAGAAAATTAAGATAACAGAGAGCTCGTACAATGGTTGTTCCCTTAGTCGAAGTACTAGAATTCCCGCAGACGGGTCAAAAAAACCCGACATTCGTTCAATGAGGGTCAACAACGGCCGATTGCTCGTTTAGCGCGATTTAGCTTTGATGTGTGCCTCGTTAGACAGTCGGACCAGCCAGCGGCGACTGATGGAATTGTTTCTTATTTGTGAAGCCATCAGACGAAGCGTAATAACCCTGCGAACTGGTGCCGCGAGAACAACGGGTCCGGAAATACCGATGTTCGCGCGTAATTCAGGCGTAAGCGAAGCCAAACGAAAGGTGGGAATGCTGGAAATGGTTTCAGGTGATAAAACGAGCGGACGTGAAGCAGATTAAGAAGCTGGCCCGAAAGGTGGCCGACACTTTGGCCCCCGGTCACGGATAATTTCCGTCTCGAATTGCCTATTAGTCCTTTAATCGATCCCGGATTAAAAATCGCGGATTAAAGGTGCCCCCGGGAATGTTCGAGTGCGGCTGACCAAGCTGTAACTGAGTTTCTCGCCGACCCTTAGGCCAGGTTGACCAAATTTCTCCAACAGATAATTATGAGGGTCGGATATAACCCCTGGAACTTTCCGGCAAGGGTTCGTGAGAAGATAATGCACTTGAGATGGCAGTCAAGCGAGCCCGTTTCGCGAACCTCTATTAATACGTGGATTCGCTCGGATCACCACTGACGAAAATCATTCTCGTTCCACGAACACGTTCCACTCATAATTTCCCAACCACATTTTCGGGTTGGATAATTGATATTGTCCTTACTTACTGATTCGCTTTCATACATTATAAACGATCACCTGTTCTACGCAACATTGTAGAATCATAGTTTCAATACACTTTTGCAAAAATACGAGCGCACTGTAATGAAGCCGATTACTGTGTGTTGACTAATTGGTGTGCCTCTGGTTTCTTTCCGAGCACAATTAATTTTATATTTATCGAAAAGGACATATTCAATGTTTTATTCTTCTTTTTATTATTTTTAATGTTTTATTATTCTTTTTATTATATCTGACGAATAATGAATAATCGTTATTCGGATATAAAATATTCGACTAAAAGGAATTCATTCGGACAATTATCTTAGATAAATATTTATTCGAAACAATTCGAATAGTACTCAACTCTGGTTGAAATATGAATTCGAGTTGGGGGGGGGGGCAGTTTCTTTCTGTCGAGCGGTGGTAATTCGAAGATTCACGTCGGGCAATTTCGTTTGAAGCTCGGTAATGCGTTTCGTTTATTCTCCGCAGAACAGGAGCACATTTCCGGTCGGTGTACACGGTTTTTTGCGCAATTATTCGCCGGCAAGAGTATAGATGACGTGCGTACCCGGCACTTATTTAGCATAAAATGTAAAATAAGCGGTGGCCAGGGAATAAATTGTATTCCCATTAGGAGCAGCGCCGCGGGCGGGCGGGCGAGCGAGCGAACCGGGCCGCATTTGAATACGCTCGGATTAAAAATTAAATATTACCGCGGGAAGCAGCGGCGATTAGAGCTCCCGGCGGCTGAAAAACCGCGGAAAAACGGGACCAAGTTGCGTAGCTGCGCGCCGCCTGAGGAAACATTAAACGCTCGTTAATTATTTGGCCACCGCGGCTCTCGTAAAGTAACATAATATCATTCTTATATCCGCGCGCGCTTGATCCTGGATAATCGTTGTAATTAACGATGTATTAATGCTAACCCGTTGTCGAATCGGATTCCGGCCGGTCGTATCAACCTTTTAAAATGTACCATATTAACGCGCAAATTCGATATCCGCCGCGTAACTTTGTTCTTCGCGGCGCGGATAAAATTTCAACGTTTTAAATTTCAGTTTATCGTACGACCGAACACGCTTGTTGGCCGGATTAAAAGCACTTGCAACGACGAGTGTAGCGGCCGGCACTGTTTAAATCTATTGAACCATTTAAAACAAAACAAAAAAAAAGCAGAACAGAGAAAAAGCGCGGAGAGAACAGAGCAAACGCGACCAATAAAAACAACAATTCGACGGGGATAACTTGGCTGACAGATCAATCGGCCGAGCCGCCTAACTTTTGCGGAGATCCTGTGTCACGAGGAGCGACGTGAGACGCCTTGCCGATCAAAGGCCAGGGAAAGCTTCGAACTTTTAGCAATTTTCCTCGGTTCGAGCCGGGAAAAATGCGACGCAAATGCGCGCGGCAGGTTTGATTTGTGACCGCTCGCGGGATCGTATCGCGCGTGCACGCTGTACCATAACCATCCCTCACAATTTCGCGGCGAAGGTGGAGCGCGGCCTGACACAAGTGGTTGTAGGTATCTCGCGAGAGCGTCTTTCTTTTTTTCTCTCTCTCTCTCTCTCTCTCTCTCTCTCTCCCTCTCTCGCTCTGTTTTTCGATTTTTCTGGCTCTCTTCTCCTCCCGCCGGCAGGCATTAAAGCCTCGAGCGGCTCGACCACCTCGCCGCGCCGGAACGGTTAACTAAGACATCAGTCATAATACGCGAGACAACCGGATGCGAAGGCAAAGGCATAAAGGGCCCTCGTAACTCCTCGTTTACCCAGCTTTTGTTTCTAATGCCCTGCCGGCGCGCGAGCCTCCCCAAGAAACTGCCATTACGTCTCTACGTGAACTGGTGGCGTCTAAGTTTATGGGAGAGCGGCGAAGATTCTGAGGTGTTTGATCGTTGTTCCTTCGTTTTACTGTCTCCCTGTTCAGATCTTCGGACGGAGTTCGCCGGGGACAAAGCCGCGACACGGGAACCATTGAATTTTGCCGCTGGAGTCACACCAGGTTTCTTCGAACCCTCTTCGTTGCTGCTATACCAAGTTTATAAAATGATCGTTAATTGTTAGCGGAATTGTGAGCGGAACAGATACGAAACAGTGGGAAGAGTACAAGATTTTAAAAATCGTGTTACATATATTTTAAACTATTAATTATTAACTCTGGGACACGGTGGTATTAAAAATGTCCAATCTTTTTTATGCACGATAGTGCATGGTGGGACATTTTTAGATTCACCTCGAAATATTGCAATAGCTGCATGTGCATGCATGAACCCATGTGGTGCGGTGGAACTATTTGAGTCTCACCCTATAATAACAAATTCAATTGAATTATCATTATTTTTTATGTTTTTATATTATGTGATTCGTTTATTAATAAAAATATACTAATTTTGTTTAATTTAAAACGCAATAAAATTTCTGTGCAACATGGGTCTATTTTATTTTCTGAAATCCTGTGTCCTATAAAGAATTAAGGAAGGAAACAAATTTGTCTTTCATTTTAGTTCGTTGCGATAGAAAGTTTTTGTTCTAATAATATACGAACTTTTAACTAAAGAATAATTAGTAGAATGCTTTATTATATATATTCTTTAGTTAAAAGTTCGTACTGTATAGTTTGTATATTTATTAAATTCAACTTTTATTCTATTAACTGATTGCTACATTTTTATATTGATTTTATAATCCCATATTTTAATAAAAATTTACTTGACTAATCACCAGACTGCGTGTTTATATACAAAATAAAAATTGCCTGTGTGAATTGTAAGAGCTAAACACAAGTGTCTATCTTCCTTTGAGAATTTTAAAAGATTGGAAACAATATATCGACGTCCTCAAATTCTTTTGATCGTTCTACTGTTTGAACAGCATCTACCCTATTTCGACATGAATACATGAAATCCGTAATCTAGTTACCACAAATTCGAGACATTGTATGGGATCTTGGAGTCGGTTGTTGAAGGTTAAACAACGCGAGAACGGTTGAAACAAGACGGATTATACGTAGCTGTCCGTTCATCCGGGTCGCAAGACAGATAAATGCGTTTTGGTCAGTTGGGATAGCTGGAGCCCACGGTCGCTCGACCGACGAGATTTACAAGTTTAGTTAGCAGCGATCACACCCGCGGGATTCGAGCCGATGCGATGGGACGCCGAACCCAGCCGATATGAAGCTTCACGCAGCTTTTTCCGGCGCTTTATAAATGTTCCGAGTGATTTAAACTGGAAAACATTCGGAACCGTTGTGACTGTGCGTTCCTTTCGTTTTGGGAAAAATACTTCAATCAATATCTGTATGAGTCCATGATTACATTATCTAAAGAAAGTATCCGAAATTTCTCATTCTTAAGTCCTGCGGTGCATGTGTTGTAACAATTTTGTGTGTGTAAGTAGACACCATTGTACTCAGTTGTGAGGCTGAATTGGATCGCGATCCATTAACCACTGCGTTTTCAGTAGTTTTTTTTTATATCAGTTGACGTCAAGTACATAATAAAAGCCATGGATGAAAAAATTTGTCTCCATATCAGCGGAGGAGCCGGTTACTGTGAGGTGACCAATTGTTGCGCCTTTAGTTTGTTTCTCTGCATAATTAACTTTATATATATTGAAAAATACACGTTAAACCTTTTTTTATTGAAAAATAAACAAAATGAAAGAATAAAAAAAATGAAGGAGGAAAAAGAAACCAAACGTATAAGAATTGATCACCCCTCATAACCACTACCCTAACTGGCGATGATACATGGATTTATGAATACGATATGCAAACAAGTCAACAATCTTCGGAATATCGTTTCATAACTGTGTCAAAGTCGCTTAAAAATTAATGCTATACTCACTGTTTTCTTGTGATGTTGCTCATTCAGAATTCCTTCCGGACGGACAAACGGTCAATAATGAATATTATTTGGGCGTTATGAATGAGACACTTGTGTGAAAATATTCGTCGAAAGCGGCCGGATTTGTGTAATGAGAATTCTTGGATTTTGGACCACGATAATGCTTCGCTGCACGCGTCGATCTTGTTACGCGAATTTATAGTTAAAATTCAATTAACCTAAAAAATCAAGCATCTTATTTAACAGATATAACTCCGTGTGACGTTCTTTTATTTTGTAAACTCAATCTACCACTTCGAGAACGTGTTTTGAACCAATTAGAGCCATAAAAGAAAATTCGCAGAAGGAATTGAAGACTATACCTTTTTCAGTGTCTGAAAAATGTTTTGAAGACGTGTATTGCCTCGGATTGAGCCTGTCTTGAAGGCGAAAAATCAATTTTTATGGATAAGTAAGTAGTTCGTATTTTATTTAAAAATTCCAGGTACTTTTTCAACATAATGCATTTCTGCAGTCGATTCGAGGCGTTATCGTTTCGGTGGTTCGCAAAGGCTCGGATATATCGACGGGTGTCGCTTCGGACAAGCATCGAGAGAAGATTCCTTCCCTTCTTTCGGCGACGACAACAAATCTCGTCCACTTCCTAACCGTTACAGATAGCCGGCCATTAGACCGTCACATTTTTCCCACGTGTATGAATGACCGGACGCGGATAAGCCCGTCGGAATATATCGTCGCAGAGCCGCTCTCGGAGCGGCCGCATTTGTTTGAATTATTTTATATCCCGCGATTTTTTATTATCAGTATCTCACGCGACCATGCGCGGGGATACGTGTACCAAAACCGGATCATTTCGATTAACCGACGGACACACGCACTCGATAACTCGCCCTTCGTGCGATTATTTTGACAGAATCATGGGAATGCCAGCGAATTATTAGCCCGCCCTTAAGCTGTTCACTCTGACAATCAATGAGAGTTGTGCACAGTATTAAACGTTTATTTGTTTGTTTTGGTACATGCCGTATTACAAAATGCTGTTTGTGCCGCAAACCTGGACGCATGACTCAGAGTTTGAACGTTTGATTTGATTTTTGAATTAATATTCTGTCTAATCAATTTCCTATAATAATCCACCAATTAATTGTAGTATTATATAGTATAGTACTATAGTATAGTATTATATGACTATCATATGAAAAATTAGATTTGATTAACGTATTTAATTATCTTAACAACTAACAATTTAACAATTTAAGAATTTTATTAATAATGGTTGGACTACTTTCTGATATTGATTTTATTCATGCACAATAAATGCACATCGAAAAGCCTGTTAACACATTGTCTGCCCCAAATTTCATCAAATTGAAGTGTTTTATTTAATCAAATTAAAATTGAAAAATTGAAAAATTGAGTTGTATGTTATTAATTACATATTCAATATTCCTTCGTTTTGCGGATCCTAATAAAGTGGGAAGATATAACATATTAGCATGCAAATTAATTTTCAAATCTGAGCAAATAATTCCGTCACCCACGTATGGGTGACGTGGCAGTCAAGCTATTAATAGGCTTCCGGTAAATAAAGTGTTTACCTGTCAACCAGGGAATTAACTGTTGTTTAACTCGTTTTACAATGGGTACTTTTCTCTTCGCAGTGAAAACTTATAGTATCACGCTTAAAGTTCTATTATAACAAAAGTCGCTTTTCGCTTGTTGATTATTTATTTTTAAAAAATATTTTGTGACGTATTTAAATGTATAAATAAAATATTTTCAACGTACATTGAACGTGATTAAACAAACTAAAATAATGATTTTGCGGTATAATATTTCTTGAAGCAATGAGGCATAAACAAATCAGTAACACAATTTGCACCTCCTGATTACATTTGCTCTTGAAGAATTAGATGGCACACAGGGTGTCCAAAAATTATGGTACTTTCGGAAAATAAGGGATTCCTAAGATTATTTCAAGTAACTTTCTCGTTAGCGAAAATGCAATCCGGGGCTCCGTTTACAAGTTATTAATGAAAAGCAGTGACCAATGAGAGACAAGCTCAGCTAGCGCAAGGCGGCCGAGCCAACGAGCAGTGGAAGCCCAGTTCCGTTGATTGGCTTGGCCGTCTAACGCTAGGCGAGCTCGCCTCTCATTGGTCAGTGTTTTTCGTCAATAGCTCGTAAAGAAAGTCGCGGGTTGCATTTTCGCTAAGAAAAAAAGTTACTTCAAATAACTTCAGAAAGCTCTCATTTCCCTGAAATACCATAATTTTCGAACACTCTGTATTATTGGAGAAATGTCTTTCACTTGATCTAGATGAGTTTGGGGTCAAAGAGGGTGCTTGTAGATGATGGCTGTCCCAGGAATGACACCCTTAGTCTACTACATATAAAAAACGATCTAGCGATGTTCGAAATGAAACTGTGCAAATTCGAAGTTGTATCATATGGTCACGCTAGGTTTCGATGGATAAAAAAAACATAAAACGTAATGCCCTCCACATATAACTTTTACAAACGACGAAAAAAGTCATCGTGCCGATTGAAATTGTCTTCCTAATACGATGAAGTATTCCGTCAGACCCGATTAACTGGTTAAGGACCAAGAAGTGCTAAACAACGTAGCTGTGAAAGAAATCGCAGTGCAAGCGATCAAAAATATTTACACGAAGCTGCGCAAAGATCTGCAACGCAGTATCTTGCATTACGATTTTATCGGCTGCGGAAGGGTTAAAAACGAGATAAGTATAAAGCATCGTCACCGGAGGTCTTCAAGTATCCAAGGGTTGGGAATAAAAAGGAAGAATTTCTGTCGGCAAGATACGCGATCCCGGATATAGACGACGTCAAAACTGGTGTTCGCAGTTTCGGGAAGCTTTCGGCTCCCTCGTAGCCAGAGAAAATGATGCTCGTTCCGACGGTCCACGGAATCGTCCCGTTCCGTTCGGCGGGCCAAAACCACGTCGCATAATGGGAAAATTTGCGTAAACGGCGGGGTCATTAAGCACCCCTCTTACGCGCGAATGTGCGTGGCGGTCGCCGATGTGGAGACGGGGCTATAACTTGCGGTAATACCAACCTAACCGTGTACCCATGATTATAACGCTACCAATTAGTCAAGCCGGCTTAGGATGGCATCCCTGGCCCCGGGACAAGGGAAACGTGCATACACGCGCCCGCCTTCAACTACACGCGAACCGGCCCTGCACCGACTTTGTTGAACCATCAGCGCCCGGCTACGACTTAACGCGATCAAAAACTTTTGCGAGCCATAATCACGTGTTACAGTGTCCGCGCGAGCCCACCAACGGTTTTCACAAATGCAAAACAATATTTGAAATTCATTTTTTCACAAATTAGCTTGATTCGTTTCTTTACTCTTTCAGTGTTTTATTTTATTTCGGAAACGTATGTTTGTATCTTTAATTATTTTTATTTACGCTCTATACATTATGCTTTGTACGTTTTCTTGTTTGTCTTAATTTCATTCTGAAATGTGTCATTATTGCGAATATGTTTCTACGTTTTATATAAATTTTCTTTAACAATGACGAGTGTAATCGTCATAAACAACGAAATGATTAAGCGTGTTATACATATAAGTTGAATTTGTTTTCTAAAAAATACCCTGCGAAGATTATTCTTGTTCTATTCTACTACGCGCTGTTCAAATCTCGAAGATCGAAGATAGCAAAAGTCTTGAGAATACGTTCTTGAAACATTTCGTATTAGGGTGGAAAATAATTATCTTATCTTTTTTTTGTTTACTATGCACAATTAGTGTGTACGATTATATATAAAAATACGAAGGTACACATGCCAGTTATTATCGTAACCAATGTTTATCTCTTCTATTGTTCCTTGGGAATAGGGAGGCAATTCACCAATCTGTTCGTGACAAACAGTCGATATTGTTTGGTTTCATTTCGAAGTAATTGAATAGTATGAATTCAAATTAACAACACTATGGTCGTTCTGTGGGCCGACTAGTGAGAACTTTTCTCCCTATTTACGAATCACAAACACTGGATATAAAGAGGTCCAAACAGAGCGACAGCAGTTCGCCTCCGTTACCAATTAAGTTTCGTCGGTGGCTGGCAATGCGTCGTCGTCCGCGGGAGCAAGTTCGGTAATTATTTAGCTAAATTGCGAGACAGTTGGCGGCGCACGGCAACATGTGTTTGCAACCGGGGAAAAATCTCTGAATTAATGCTGCGCCATTAATTATGTTTATGAGCTCAAATTGTCTCGGGGAGGCGCGGATACATGCGAGCGTAATTTGCGAATTCGCCGTGTACGTAAAACACGTGCTGCTAGGTACTGTCGCTGCCGTTCCTCGCGTTCGCAATGTCTCGCCGACATTCAATTATTATTTCTCACAGTGAAGCAATCAACTTCGAATATTACGCCACGTTATCACTGGGTCGAGGATTTTATGCATTTGTAATAAGAATAAAAGTAGCTGTAATTTTCAAGTGGAGAAGGAGTCAAAGATTAGAAGAGTATCAATTACATTATTACCATCGACCTACTATAATGATTAAATAAAGAAAGACATTCCTAAGTGACTCTTATTTCTTGCAACAGATTCAGACAAATTTTATTTTGCATAAAAATCTGCAGTCTAGTTATCACTGATGCAATGACCTGAAAATATTTATATATTCAAATAAAGCTTAGAAGAGGTACTTGCTTCTTTGGTATATGATTGTAATTCTAAAAGACATGATACGATCTCCTTGCGAATTAAAGTAATTGATGTAAAAACAGATTAAGAGGCATGGCACATTTGTCACTACACTCATGGTTGAATCAATAATATGCTCTATGCATTTTGTGAAAAAATGTTTATATTTTGTATACATGTGTGCATACATATATACTGCATCCGTTTAGCAGTACTGTTAATATAACCTGTTTGTGATGCGAAACGAAGCACTTTGAGTAGTTCTGTCTATTTGTGATCAGATAGAGCATAAGAACTATGGCAACGGCGCAGGCATTTGTCTAATATAATCTAGCTAATGGCGCATTAATATAAGAATAAACAAAAGTTACCGTTTATAAAGCTATAGTTACATTCCTTCAAGACTCCAAAAAGAATTCAAACGATTACAGACGAAATTAAAAAGTTGAGTGTACAAATACTATTATGATCCATTGCACGTACAACTTACATCATTTCGTTGCTATTACATTAATATTTTTGTATCTCGTACAACATGGCTCAAAGAGCGCTTTAAGGTGAATATATTAAATCGTTTACGAACTCAAAGTTCTCGAGGTCGCCTTTAGCTTTTCATAAATAAATCTATTTTTAAGCATCCATCTTCTCACGGATATTAACCCTTTGCACTCGGAGCGATTTCAACTGTAAATCTAAAATAATTTTTCCGACTTATGGTATTTTTATTTTACATGAAAAAGTGCATTTTATGCATATGAAATTGACTCTTGTGACTCACACACAACGGTAACGCTCTTAACAATCTTTTTAAATCTAAACTTTGCTAATGTAAAAATTACTTTAGAACGTGACATCGTAAATTTTAACGGTGCCTCAGAGTCACCACTCGAGTGCAAGGGGTTAAGTCTTTGGAAAATATTAAATATCCGTTAAAAAGTCGACATGAAGAACATGGCAGGTATAATAGATATAGATTGATCTTGAATACTCTGAAAAACATCGCTTGACAGAAAATATATTACAGCCGCTTTAAAGCTTTCTTTGAACCATGTCAAACCAGTCAACAGAATTTCGACCGATTTACTAAGAACGGAATAATTTCAGCTGATCACGTTCCGCGATTCACCCAGCATTTCTCCCGGCCATAGATTCTATTTCGCGAACAGTATCATTTAATTAACTTGTCGGTTAACTAAACCAATTACGAAATTTTTCCGCAGAGTGGTCGGCTCTCCTTATCGCTGTATGTGTTGGCACGTATGCAGGCCGCGGACGTATTCCACGCGACGGAGCAGAACGCGTCCGAGAGTAACATTTTCCATCCCCTTAGAGCGGCGTAAATTGAAAATCTCACGGGTCGGCCGGGGCGATTTTCAAGAGGGGCTGTGTTTGTTTTGCCAGTGCCCCAGCCCCGGGGCATCCTGCGCGAGGTGGTTCTCTGCCCGTGGCGTGCCGTGCGTATCAGCTGTTTAATTAATTTTACGTCTCGTGCAAATGAAACGGAGAAATATAATACGCTGGATCCGATCTGTCGATGTAAACGGCATCCGAAAACCCCCCGGAGCGTATCAAGCTGCTTCTGTGCCGTGGTCTCTGCTTGCCCGCATTCTTCCCGGCTGCTGTTTATCCAAGTCCGTCGATTCTATTGGCAGCAATCGGTGCGCTTCAGTTATTATCGTACACTCGGACTAATTACACACCGGAGCCATGTTTACTTATAGGACAGTCCGTTCGTATGCCCGGCGGACTGCCAGCCCTTTCTTTCTCTGGTTATGAAGTATTCACTGGTAGAATACATCTCTACTTGTCAATCATGCTAGGTGTGCAGTAGAATCTCGATTATCTGGAGCTTCAATGTTATAATTCCCTATTATATTAATCCTTTGCACTCGAAGCTATTTTAATTCTATATCCAAAACAGTTTCTTCTGGTGCAGTATTTTTATTTTATATGACCTATTTGCATCTTATGCGAATAAAATTGAGCCTTGTGACTCGTACAACAGTTACGAATTTAACAGTTTCATTTATGTATAAACTGGTTTGACAATGTAAACATTGTTTAACAATGTAAAAACGATATAACGATTTTTAGTGATGTCGCAGAGTCACCATTCGAGTGCAAAGAGTTGACACTTCACCCACCGATGTGTTTTAATAAATGTTTCCATGATTTTGCTATACTGAAAGGAAACTTAAAATTATTGTTCTGCATGACAATTCCAAGAGAAATTGTTAGTTTATGTTACCAGGGATGACTAGTTGGTGTACGACTGAAATTATTGTTCTCATCTAAGAATTCATTGAAATGTTCTTAACAGCGAATTGTGGATTTCCAAAAATTATGAACTCGTCGTCGGTAGATAATGTGTTAATATATGTTTCATAATTGCTGTAAAACCACGCACATCTGGTCCTCGAAGATAAAAATTCTTCATGGTCCAAATCAAGTTTCGGAAGTAATTAGATCAATTTGAGGGAATCCATTTGAGGAACCCAGAAACGATTTACTGTACTAATTAATAACAAAAGAATTTAGTACTGTAATCGAGTAATTGTTGTATTATCCAGACATTCGTGTCACTCTACTTCTTACCAGATAATTGTGGTTCAACTGTAATTAGTAGTCTGTGGATTTTATACATTTATAAGAGAAATGAGTAGATGAAATTTCAAACAATGCACAAATATTAAAAGAACTTAAGAACATCTATTATTTTCAACTTGGTGCAGTTTTTTAAAAAGAAAAGAAATTCCTATTTGACGCAAGTTTGTTGCTATCGATGAAATTATTAAGATTATAATATTATTTTCGTATTCGTGTATGTCAAGTTAAAAAATGGAGGGAGGCTACATGATTAATTTTTGTGCAATTATTTCTGAAGAGTGTATATACGGTTAAAGATTAATTTGGTACTGAATTTCACGTTAATTTCATATTTAATTTTCTATTTACATGATAGTTTAGTTCCAAGAAAATCAATGTATCTACATTACTGCGATTCATCATTTTTCTTTTGTAATTACGTATTCCCAATAAGTTTGGAGCACCATACAGAGTGTCTCAGTGTTCATAGTACAATCAAGAAGAAAGAAGTCGAAGAAGTAGATTAAAACTTTTGTAAGCGAGAATTTATTCGAGACGCTTCGTATATGAATAAAAATCACTGCTCTTGTGGTTATATTTATATGAATATAACATTGTATTATATTTGTTTAATAATATATACTAGTCATTCTGAGCCTGGAAAAAAATTTAATATTTTCAGTATAGTGTATGAAACTGATAATCGTTAGAGTCTCGATTTGATTATAAAGAACAGAGAGAGAGAGAGAGAGAGAGAGAGAGAGAGAGAGAGAGAGAGTTGTCCGTTTTTCCGACATATTTCCACGTTCTAGCAACGTCGAGATATTTTCCACGCCTGTATTTTTCGGCCTGTAATTTTTGATCGTACACAGAAATTAGTCAAACAAATTGTCCAATAGTCGTCGTCATAAACACCATGCTTTGTTCTCGAGCTTTTTGTGTTCCGTGAGCTTTTTTGTCCCGTGATCCGTGCTTCGATTATTTGTTCAGGTGTATATACGCTGGCGTATTATTCAACACGCGATTATTGCCTTTCTGTTCGCTATTTTTATAACATTATAGTATTATCATTGTGACCGCTGAATTAAACGTAAATTAATTTAACGTATATTAAAACCGACGGTCGTATAGCAAACATATTGCCCGGTCTATTATCTATCAATTAATTTTTGTTCAATAAAAACAATTTTACCTCTTTTCTAGCTCAAATGCAGGTATACAATCGAATATAGAACAATTGAATAATACAATAGAGATTGAATCGATTTGAATTACAGTTTTCTATTTACCTAAATTGTTTCTTGTTAATACACCTTACATTATTCGAATACTTAGTGAAACCGGAATCGAAAGAGTAGCATGCATGTTTAGTACAATACATTTGTACGATAATAGAACTGTCTAACACCGCGTTACAACATTGTAGCAGCGTGAAGGAACCAAAGACCCGTTTTACACGAGGCTGCTTGTATCGCGATGCTAATGTTGAATACCATGTATGATGAATAGCATGTATGATGAATACCGACCATACATGTAATTCAATGGAAGCGTTCAGACGTGGATACAGTACGGCGATACTTTTTCTCGTGTTAAACGCTGAATCGCGTACATGTATCGCGACGTATGTATCCTCGTGTGAAACGGCTCTAACACTCACTGTATTCAGCAAAAATAACAATAAACTTCAGAAGCGTTTGTTTTCGCAGAAACTCTCTAGCCGTGTTACTCTTGGCGATCATATTTGCTTAGTGTAGTTTAGGGGGAAACCACGAACGCGGTATAATTACAATTACGAATATTACGAGATGTTAGGAAAGGGTGCTCAATTTTTCTTATCTTCGAAGCCGGTATATTATCTTCCTGTTATTATTTCTCACCTAACTTGTCTCTTTATTGTTCGGTTTTTATCTCGCGCGGTATTGATTAACAATTAATTGCGTGGACGAATCACGAACGCTCAAACATTGCTTCCTATCGTTCGCTATTACCTCTTCTTTTGAGTTAAAGATTGTTATAGTAATCAATTGTTAATAGTAAAGATGCCAAGAAAAGATAATGAAACCAAACCAAATTAAAGTCACTCCTGAGTTAATGTTACTGCACGTATTATGACGATGAAGACTGGATTCAACTGGACCACTTGAAAACTTGAAAACTGGATTGTGTGCTACGATTATTGCGAGTAGAGACTACTTGTGCAACTTTTGTAAACAATACATACAATTCAAGTATACATACAATACATACATACAAGTATTGTTGATAGTTAAGAAATCACGAACCCCTCAATTTTAAAGATTACAATTCATTGTATCGAAGTAAATTAATTCTTTTTTAACATAAGCAACGGAGAAGTTGCTATTCTCTTGGCATTTCGCTTCATTCATCTCCTCGCGTATTCGTTATTCGTCCCATCCTCCCCCGCTCTTCATGAGAGAGATGTCTCTGATCGAAACTCAGCCCGGATTCCGGCAGCTCATCGTCACTTGGCTGCAGTTTGCAAGCCGATTCTATCGCGACTCGATTTCCCGATATTTTATTTCGATTTTCCGTTCGCCGGATCGAATATCAATAGAGGTAGCATGTCGGGTCGGCGGAACTTGAAACATGTTTTGGTGTTGTTCAATCTGTGCGGCGGTGTAATTTAATTCTGCCGGTGTGTGGAAAATAGTTCCGTTATCACAGTTGCGCAAAACCTTTCTCCCGTGTCTTCGGTGGAACAGACGAAAATTAATTTGTGCAGTTCAATGCGAGCTCGCAACGCGGAACAAAGGAACGGTGAGGGGGGAGGAGGGCAAGGAAAAATGAGCGTCGCGTTGATAAATGAAATTAAATAAAGCTCGATTGTTCCGCGCCCCGTTCGCGCCATAATAAAAGACCGCCCATCCCGCGAATTTTCGTTTATGAAATTTCATTCAGCGTGCAAGCAACGCTTTCGATGCGTTCCAGACCCAGACCCGAGTAAGGACGCGCGATTTCCCAGATATATCGGTCACACATGGGATGGAAATGCCGTGGAGCAATTACGCCGTCGAATGCATTCGCGATCCTCGGAAGAGCTTGCGCCCTTTGCTCGACGTTCCTAAATCTTTCGCGACAGCTGGGACGCAATCTTGGGAGCAGTAAGCTGATGGAATTAAAAATGCAATCGGTAACGAGCTCGTCCCGGCTAAACGTAGAGATAAAATGAAATTAGTGGCCGCCGGGAACGTGATTTGTGGATCGAATAGGGACCTTTACGACGTTCATCAAATTGCTCCCCTTCGGGACGGAGGTCGCAACGCGGGCATGTGTGTTTGTGCAACATGTAGTCAAACATTCGTTGTTATTTTGTACAATGGATATTGATGCACTTCGACGTACCAATCTGATACGGCGGAATTCATTTATATGAACCTGCCCCGATAGAGTCTCGATCTGGGAACGGCCGGAGCAATCGAAGCTGTACAAACTCCTATCACGCGAACGACGGGGGCTATTACCCGATTCGCTCGGATATCCTAGGGGTTTACCAATTTTTTTTCGTTGCCCATTCCGCCTCTTCTCCTGTACCCGCAGTTACCCGAACAATACGCGGCCGAGATAATTACGTTCGTCAAGAACGATAGCCGGCAAACAACGCGGAACACGCCGCCGCCAACCACAGCCTTGGCCGATTCATTGTTCGACGCATTTGTCAGTCAGCGGTCGAAATGACCCAGCCGGCGCGGCTCGGCGCGGCGCGGCGCGGCGCGCACCGCGAGAGAAACGTTAATACAACAAGCCGGGATCGCGGTAGCGTTTGTGAAGTATGAATTCGAACCGATCGTAGAGAGTAGCCCGACTCGCGATACGGTTACCTATCGGCCTTTCCGTGGAGCGCCGCGGGCCACGCTCGATACCGGCGGCTTTATTAGTTCGCGGTAATAAATCAGTAGCCAGATCAATTTTGTCCTGTTCCCTGATTTCCGTCCCGCCGGAAAATCAGATATAAATTTTACGACTAGGTTCGCGCCAGCATCCCGCGGAATCCGCCCCCCGTCTGGCATGCAGGCCGGTGCAGCGTAGATGCACGCCCGGCAGATATTGCGACGATCTCATTCGTTGCTCTTAATTTCTGGCGGGCCGCGCGTGCTTCGTTCCGCTCGGCTCGTCTCGCTGATTAATCAGCGACCGGATTGATTCGTCCGCGTTGGCGGTCGATCGCCAATGATTTCGTTAGACCGCCGTGTACCCGTGCACGAATGTTTTAGAAACGTAGGGAATCGCGATTCGAAATCGAAGTCCCTTCCGCTGCGGAACACGCTTGCGCAGAAGATGCAGAAAGAAGAAACGACGAATACCGGACGAAGCTGTTTGGTTGCTTAAGCTCAAAATTATAGATGGCTTTCCTATTTGTGTACACTTAAACAGAGTGGCCTAATGAGCGGATCTATATATAGGGCATACTAATTACGTACCCTAATTAGGTACATACCAGGAATAGCCAACACATCAAGATTCTATCCCCCTCTAAGCAGCGATCTTTATTGTTGTGTTAAGCGCGATGTGTAATCTAGGCAAACTAATTGATTGCAATCGTGGGTATAATTAAAACTGGAACGATAGAGGGACTGTTGCGGGGATTCCGGTGCTTCGGATTTCCGACGATATCGATCTATGTAAACTTGATGCGCACCAGGTAAATGTTCATTGTCCGAAGTCGAGATTCTGAATGCCGACCGGCCAGTAATCAAATCTGGAGCTATGGATATTGAAATAAGGATTCGGCGAAAACGTTGAACGTTTTTTGACAGGGTAACAGGACACGTCCGCTACAGAAATTAGCGTTACCGCGTGCACTGTTGACTAACGATGAAGGGGCCCGAGTTCACGAGGGTGACCAGCCGGATGGCTTCCATACACATACGCGAGCGTCTATCTGTATACGCGCATACATGTATGCACACATACGTGTATGTATACGTATATATATCGACAGACGCACATCGATTATATGCTCGATTAATTCGCGACCGTGCCGACCCTTGATACGCTCGTTCGCTTACTCGCCCATTCGTTTGTGCGGGCACGACGGACGCGATCGATTTCACATAGGAGCATGTTGCACCCACGCACCTTGCCACTTTTTCGTCCCAAGTATCCCGACAAATGCGCGACTTCAAATAAAACTGACACATTTTTCTCGCTTCAACGTTCTCCCCTCGAGACCTTTCTTCCCTAAGGGAACTCGCGCCTTTCACTGACACCTCTAATCACACGGCTCCACAGAATTCGATATCTTTTCCGAGAACATTGCTTCTACTTTTGCTGAAATATCATCCACGGACATTTAAAAAACGGGATAAATTTCTATGCAACTCTAAGAAAGAGACAACGCAAGCAAAGAAACTGTATCTTCCGCGAAAGTTGCATCTAAAGGTTCGAATCCTCTGATCGACCTGCAAGCAATGATACAAGAGACGGCGTAGATCGCGATTAGGCTGAAAGAAGATGGTCGAAACAGAATCGATAGGCGGAAACGCGGCGGCTCGCGACGTACTATATCGACGGGATGCAAAACTGCTACATCGGCTAAACAATTCGAACAATTCTAGGTGGAATCTTCTCCCTTTTATCAGGATCACATTGATGCAGCCACCGGGCGAACCGATCGAAGGGGCAATTTCGAATTCTAGTGGACCTCTAGTGAAATGAGAGGCGCTCGCGAAAGGAGGGGCTGGAAGAGGGGAGCTTTTGTACGGTGCGGCAGATTCGATCGATGAGAAATCTCGATCGTGGCTGGGCACAGTTGTTTCGCCGGTGCGTCGAGAAATTTCGTCATCATACGATACTCGATGAATGCTAGCAATTCTGAAAGGACGAGTATCGGCCGCGCTGCGAAGGGATGGATTTGGATTTGTATTTGAAGGGTGGCGCAATGTGGCAGGGGCACAGGAGGATTGGAGGTTGGTCGAGCAATTAGCGAGCCGTCAGTGGCACAGTGGCTGACAGGGGCTGTACAACCTACTGCCTCTACCTCAGCCGGCCCTAACCTCAGCATCGTTTCCACCTACAATCTCGCGGCGTATGCCTTACTCAGCTGGCGAAGTACCGGTTCGTGTTACCCCTAATTAGAATATCTAACGGTCGATTGTGCCATTACTAGTCGTTACTATCGACATCTCAAACACGCTTTGCCGCCTGTCGGTATCCGACCGCGGCAGCGATTTGTCCTAATTTTTGCATTTTTAACGAAACTTTTTGTTTCAATTTCTGATGACCCTACGTTCATGGAGCTCGTCACAATCGGTGACGAGGGTGACGAAACATGGGTTTGTGAGTACGACATGCAAACGAGTCAACAATCTTTTCATACTTGTCGCTTCAAAAATAAACGAAATCTCAAAAATTGCGACAGGAAATTGTTGAAAGATTAAGGTTATCGCGTTGTGTGTGTGTGTTGTCCATTTGGAATTCTTACCGAATGGACAAACGGTCAATAAATAATATTATTTGAGCTTCGTGAGTCATTCGTTGGAAGCGGCCAGATTTGTGCAAAGACAATTCTTGGGCGTTGTACCGCGATAATGCTCCACCGCACGCGTCGTGCACGGTACCCAAAATTTTGGTCAAAATGTCAGAAAACTTGTGTTTGC
This sequence comes from Megalopta genalis, assembly GCF_051020955.1. NCBI lineage: Eukaryota > Metazoa > Arthropoda > Insecta > Hymenoptera > Halictidae > Megalopta > Megalopta genalis. The sequence goes on along the minus strand of NC_135015.1, from coordinate 1,946,597 downwards.
TGGATTTACCCCCGTGTGACTTTTTCCTATTTTGTAAACTCACGAACATAAACGACGATTCGTAGAAGGAGTTGAAAGCTATACCTCCTTTAGCATTTGAGAAATATTTTGAAGACAAGGGCATTTGGAAAACGGAATAACTTTTTTAAAACTGGACTAAATGACTTGAATTCCTTTTAGATGATAGCGAGTCTAGTCTACTTCTTAATTTTGTTATTACTTGGAATGACAAAAAAGAAAATAAAAAACTGTCGGTTTTTAACTTTCCTACCGAAGCTATAACGAAAATTTAATAAATGCTTTTTGTAAATCTCGGTAACTTATGTGGTTGGGGAAATTTAATTGAAATCGGATGACCTTGATTCGAGCTGTAAACAATCTCGAGAAGATCACAGTTTTGTCACGCTTTTTAACGTTCTCATAAGTCACCGAGATCTACAGAAAACATTTTTTAAATTTTCGTTATAGGTTCAGATAAAAAAGTTAAAAACGAGAGTTTTTTTATTTTCTTTTTTTGTCATTCGACGTAATAGCAAAATTAAAAAAAGTAAGTTAGTCTAATAAGCTAGACCTTCTGTCACATAACAAAAATTGGAGTCATTTAGTTTAGTATTCCGAAGTTGCCACGGATGGAACGTATTTTAGCAGCGACAAAAGAAATTTTGATAAATAAGTAAGTAGTTTGGGTTTTATTTATAAATGTAGAGTATTTCTCCCGCATCTCTCCGTAATGCTTCAAGTTGGTTTTGGCAGCGCAGCGGTTGAAAACTGGCATGATATCGATTTCGGTTTTTGAAACAGTTATGGTAGGTATGGTAGGTATATCGGTTGTGGCTTATGCCGGTTTCGGTTTGGGTTTCCGTACTTCAGAAGCGATATTATTTCGATTCTATAACTGTCATTTTTCGGTTTTGAGTTTCAGTTTCTTGCGAAAGACGAAAACGTTCCATGGCCGCAGCCGCAGCCTGAAGTATTACGTATAATGTGAGATCGTGTCGCGCATATTTCCTACTACAATATACAGTGGCCCACAAAAATATTCGTACACCTTTTAAAACGCAATAACTTCTTCAAAACTGAACTAAATGACTTGAATTTTTTTTAGTTGATGGAAAGACTAGTTTATTAGACGATGACTAAGAAGCTTCTTTTTAATTTTAGTGTTACTTGGAATGAGAAGAAACAATTAAAATCCTCGTTTCTTTAACTATTTTATCTGAGCCTATAACAAAAATTTAAAAAATGCCTTTTTTAGATCTCGGCAACTTATATCCAGACTGAAAATTTGATCGAAATCGGTTAATCCGGAGTTGAGCTACAGGCGTTGAAATATTTTAAAAATAGCAGATTTCTTACAGTTTTAAAACATGATAAAACTGCGATGTTTGCGATCTTTAATTTGTTGCAACTCGTAACAATATTTTCTATAAAATTTTCAACATGCATATAAGTTACCGAGACCCGCAGAAAGCATTTTTTAAATTTTCGTTATTGGCTCAGATAAAAAAGTTTAAAAAATGACAGATTTTTATTTTTTTGTCATTCTAAGTAATGGAAAAATTAAAAAAAAATCTTTTCAGTCATCATCTAGTAGACTAGTCCCTATATCATCTAAAAACAACTCGAATCATTTTGTTCAGTTTTAAAATAGTTATTGTGTTTTAAAAGGTGTACGAATACTTTTGTGGGCCACTGCATGTACGTAGAAATCTTACTTTGAATACCTAAATGAAGTACAATGTATTTGTTGCATAAAATAGAGCTATGACCGAAATGCACAACCGATAACAGATATAATTCTGGCATAAGTATTTCAATTAGAATCAATATGTGCATAACAATTTAAAACGGTTATTTTGGGAAGCTTTCCAATCGCTGGATTTTAGTTACAATCATTCGCAACGTGATCATTTGATCAAGCTCTCGACAGTAATTTAATATTTTCTATTATTCTTCTCAGAGAGTTGACCATGATTCTGATTGTTGTTTAAGAAAAAAAAAATGAACTTGACTAGCATGTGTTTTATAAAACGAACTCGACGCGCCTCGTAGTTGAGTAATTTTTCCCTATTTTTAATTCCCTACAAATCCTCGACGATAAAGGGGCCCGGCGATAGGGGAACCAACCGTCGAGCGAAGGTATCGCACGCAGTCGCCGCCGACGCTGGGGGGTAGCGAACGCAATTATAATTTTAATTTCGATGGTATTTAATAAAGGGCCGCATTGCGCAGCCTGCACCAGCGGCCGTCCAACCCTCGAGCCTGCCATACAGACCTGTATGCGCTAATTAGCAGTTACGGGCCGCAGACCGCACGAATGCATTCTGCTGCTTGTTCGCTGCAGCGCTGCCGTGTTGCACTTTCGTCTCGAACTCGTTCGGCCGGACCCAATCAACCAAATCTATCTGAATCCAGTCAGCTCCGATTGGCTCGAGTCGAATACAGTGTCGCGTTTCAAAGATTACGCAATCATGACCGCGTAATACGATAAAAGGGGACGTCGAGAATGAATGAATCTATCAGTAATGAGATTGCCGGCGAATCTGACGGGAATGAAATTCGAATCATGAACGAGGAGCGATCCGACCTGCCCGAAACGAGGCTGTAATCGTCAAAGAATCGATGCGAAATATCGGTAGGCACTGACAATGTGTGATTAAATTATCGTGTTACGCGTTCGCATCGAACGCGGACGGATTCCTCGTTTCACTCTCCGCTATCCGCGCGTCGTTTTCCTTTCATCCGTTAACCTTCGTTTTACCTTTGTCAACCGGCCACCCCGCGGCATCGCTGTTTCCATCGTCGCGAGCTCAGGGCCCGTCGCGGCCGGCACCGCGTTTCGGTTAATTTGCGTCCGAATCAGGCGGACTCTCGCGACGATTCAATTATATCGACAACGAAGTTTGCTCGCATCAAATGCCGAAAGGCTGAAAATCAATCCGGGGTGCGATCGGTTTAATGGGGGCACGCACCACGTGCCGCGGCCATTACGCCTCCCGCGCTCCACCGTGCCTCGACAGCCTCGGCCCATCTCGGCTTCCAGCGGATCCACCCTCCTTCCACCCCGGCAACCGCCCCCGCAGTCCCCGAGCGCGCCGGTACCGCAGCAGCCGTTGCCTCTCGGTACTTATGTGTACAGACCCCCGCAAAAAGGATGGTTAGGTTCGCGATCACCGCGGCAGAACCGTTCTTCGATCCGTGGAACTTTCGTAGGAAACCCGGTAAATTGATGTTGGTTCTACAGCTTCCCGTTCAGCCAATCGCAGTTTTCGTTCGGACTGAATCAATTCCCAAATAATCGAATGCGCTGATGCTACTGAAACGATCATCATGAATCGTCGTACACAAAATTGCCGGTTTTGGTGGTCGGAAATAAAAAAATGTACTTTCGAAACTGTGAACTTTGGTCTGTCAAAGTACGAGCTGCTAGCAACATCGAGATTTAATTGAACTCGCTATAGTTCAATATTTTCATACGAGTTTAAAATGACTGACGTAACTTGAAACCAGTGAATGTGGAAACAACGCAGCCTCTAGATATAAAATAACAACGAAATTATAGTATTTAAACAATTTTAGTTCACTCTAATATGTGAAGTAGGATTTAAATTGTATATATAGTATATATAGTATTATAATATATAATTGTATATATAAGTTATTTTAACCCCATATAACTTAATAATGGTTTCGAACACCCGTTTGGGACCTTATTAACGTCAGTAATTGTGTAGATGGTGCTCGGATGTCATAGAGAATCCATTTTTGCTTCACACTTTTTCTATAATGAACATCATTTGTCTAACTTGTGGAAAGTGCCTCTGAAGATCCTGCTAACTCTGTTGCAAAATTACAAATGCTCGTTTGTGAATTTGCTTCTACTTTGGCTCTTGATTCATCTTTATTTAAAATTAATCTGACTTTTAATTTGACTTTTTCTTGCTAATAATACGCGTCTACAGGCAGAAAACAGCAAACAGGCAGAACAACAAAGAATAATCTTCAACTGGTGTACTCCTCTGGCATATCTTCACCCAGTTACTATGTCTTTAACTCCGCTAAGCAGACACAAGTTTCGAATCATATTCTAGTGAATTTATCAATTCCATCCCATCGAGTTTTTACCACAAGCTGCACCCGAATTGCTAAAAAAAAAGAAACAATGACCAAGCGTTTGCGGTCACTTCTCGATAAATCTTCAATTTGCCCAGAAATCGGAAATTGCCTTGCGCGAATCTGCACGAACGATCGACTACGACGAATCATACGGATCATACCGTAGCAAAAAAATCAAGCAATGAAACACAACACCAAGGTAATTTAGAGTTCTCGTTGCATACAAAGAGTTCGCCGCAAATAGAAATTGAGGAACCGCAGGGGTTCCGTGCGTTCGCCTGCGTCGCTCGATGGCGAACCGATCGAAAACCCGCAAGATGGCGGATATTCGAGATCGAAGCAACACGAAATCCAAGATTCATCGGTCGACCCGCAATTGAAACCCCTTACCCCTGTTCGGAACATTTAATAACCCCCAGCTGGCCGATCAGCCGGACGCACGTGGTAGTGCGGCTATGCTTGGGGAAAGCGGGTGAAAGAGAAAGAGAGGGCTCCGGATCGCAGGCTCCGCGCCGAGCTGCGCCACGGTGAACAGTAGGATGCCGACCAGCGATGGAAAGAGGCCGCGGTGGGATGAGTTCGAAGGTAGAGCGGGACGATCGCGGGAGTTGGGGGCAGTTGCATATGAGCGATTGCCACACACGGCGTGTAACGCCGGCCGTGGCGGCGGCATTTACGTTAATTAAATTTCCCCAGGCCGTAGGACCGATCCTCTAGCCCTCCTCACTTTCACCCCTCCATACCGACGCCCCCAGCATCAATCATTGCACGCTCAGCCTCACTAGCCGGACTCCGCTATACCGGAGGATCGAGTCGCCGGAGACTGTTTAAAATTGCTAACCCCATCCTCCCGCCACTTTGCTCCCGACCCCCCTCCCCCTAACACACCCCATGGGCCCCCGTTTTTTCCACCCTGTCCACTATTCTCCGCTCACCGACGTAACACCGGCGGATCCGCCAACGGCGCCTTCCGTAACCTTCTGCACCGTGCTCGTGACGCGGCTGCCTTCCAAAGCTATGATTTCCCGTTAACTACCTCGACGGGTATCAATTAGAGGTCATGCGGCTAGTTTCCCGTTCACGTTCCCTTAAACGCGCCGTCGGTTCTGATTTCGATGAAAGAGGGAGACCGTGCCAATTATCGCCCTAAATAGAGGCCGCATCTACCATCGATCTTTTTGATCTGTTTCATTCCTTGATCCGTGACCTTGGAACATCTTTATCAGCACCGTTTTTTGAGGGGAGGGGGGATTCTGATATCTTCTTATCCTGTTCGTTAGAAATCTATTTGTTGGCACTGGAAGTCTTCTTGCTGGTGTTGGACAATATAAAATGTTTATCAAAATGTTTGGCATTCGTGTAATTATTTAAAACTAGATCAGTCTAATGGTGTCTTCTCTTTCGAACGATAGTTTAATTGCTTGTCGAATGAGACAGATGTTTAACCTTTTCAGTAACGAGATTAGTATAACTTGTATGTCCAGAGTTTGTTGTTCTATGTCCAGAGTTTGATGATGTATGTCCATATTGGTTTCGGTATAGGAGTTCATTTTTTAAAGGAAACTTGGATCTTTTATATTTTGTGATCTCATTTTTGTCTACTAGTCGCTTCCTTCTCTCCCAATTGACTGTTTTCTAGATTAACCTACGGACGAAGCGCATGCCCAAATGTGTAATTGTCACTACCTATCAGCGTTACGTAATTTAACAGGACGACGTTCACAGTCTCCATTTGTTGAGCAATTCTTCACCTTTATCCAAATTTCTTAGAAAGTGTATGATCCAGATTTTCGTCAGATATAATTCCTGTATCATCGGATCAGAGTAATTACTTGAAATCGTATGTATCTACGAACTGCGGATATTTTATGATATTTGAATGCACAGAAAAGATTGATTATCGAAAGGAACATTTTCCCTACTCCGGTGTTCATCGAGAACTCTGTGAAAGTGAATATTGCCTTTTTAGCAAGTGTGGCCGAAAATCCAGAAAAACAGAACGATTGAATACAGAATATTTCTTGTCCAGAGAAAATGTTCCTCGAGGTGGTGGACGTTCTACCTTGATCCGCTTAATCCGCGATTGCTCTTTGAAACGGTGAATTTGGATAATTATCCGCGGTCTGGTTATCACAGTTGGACGTATAAAATCTAATTGGTGGTATTCGCGAAAAGAAAAGAGTAGCAAGGATAGATCTGTAATCCATTTGTCGTGAAAGCAGCCCGGTCCTTTGATTCTATTTAACACAGGCTCGTCGCGTTCCGCGAAATCGGATAAATTCTGGCGGGAAGTCCGTGTCTTGAAAACTCCGGCTACTTGGTCGTCGTTTTCCCTTCGAGCCGGCCGTCCCAATCTCGTAATCGACTTTGCGAGGCAATTCTATAATCCCTTAAATCTAATTAGGGGCGAGTGAACCACGGCCGAGACGGAACTCGAGTTAACTTCGCTACAAACAAGAACAATATCTTCCTTCGTCAGTCGAGGAACTTCGTTAGAGGGGCCGGAGCTGGAGCCAGATCAGGCGATGCCGAACGATCGCCGGGGATAGTCGTAAGGAGAAGGAAATAAGGTCGCCCCGGAGGATCGCCAGCGGCTGGCCAATGTAATCGCTTGTAAAAATGTAATAAAGGATCAAAGTCCGCCGTTCGAAACGAATATTACGGGCGCGCCACGGTATAGCGGAAGGAACACTTTCAGACGTCTTCTCGAATCCTCTCTCTCCCTGGCCAGATAAATTGTTTTCAAACTCCGCAATTATGTCCACGGTCTTGGGACTTTCTTGATCCGACGTCATTAATTCCTTTCCGTTTAGAAGCTGTTTTAACCCTTGTGTACACGACCGTACTGTTCACTACATTTGAAACTTACTTATTTAACGGTAAACCTACCGAGCTCTAAGAGCGACTAACATGTTCTGCTTTTTAAAAATTACAAAAAAGAATTTATTTAGAGACTCTCCGCCATTTCTATAATATTGTATGCTGGAATTAAGATTCAATCGTTTGCTATGAAAGAGCGTTTGTAACTTCGAGACTTTTAAAAGATAAATCGTGGAATCGTTCGTTTTGGCCGGCTCGGCACTTTTAGTGTTAAAACATAAAGAATGAGGATATGGAACAGCATCGAGATATTTTGTCAGGAGTTACTAAAAATGATTAAGACGATAATATAAATGGTTACCCGATCATCCGTTTGTACGCACACAAGAGTCAATTGTTCTTTCTACTTCGTCTAAAGTGTATGGTTGATAAATACTGATTCAGCATCCTTTAGCCCCTTGCACTACGATTTAAGCTAAGTTGACTAACACTTGTTTGTCACTAATAAATTCCTACACGAGAGAATTAATTTACATTTATTGTACATCAACCTATGCTTCAATGTTTAAATATTGATACTAGAAGGATACAATTTGAAAGATGAGAACACATTCCAAATCGGATCGTGTTCCAAATCTTCATAACGAGTCTGACACGATATTAAAGGGCAAGAGGTTAATCAGCATACGATATACGATACCAGTGGATCATTATCCACTCGACGAGGTAGCCTGCAATCTCACCAAAAGCTTATTACCAAACTGGAGCAAGAACAAGAGCAACGTGATAAATCGATGAAGTTCTGTCTCCAGCTTTAAAGAGTCTACCATCCGAGGGCGCAAAGTATGCTTCGCCTGCTTTTGGCTACTACCGTCTCCATTAACTTCTTTCATCAAGGTGTCGTCGGCCATAGCTCGCTCTTCCCACTGATCCCAGTTCTTTCCATTGAATTCACTACAACTTTCGAGTCCGGCTCCATAAAGGACGGAAGAAATTCGGACACACGACATACGTCTGTGGAAAAAGTCGAAACATTCCGCCGGCGTCCGTAGCTTTGAGAGCTGGATGTTAGCTCCCTTTTGTTACGGAATATTCGACGTAGATATCGGAGACAGACGGGGGGAAGAAGAATCGTTGCTTGGTGCAGCTAGTCGAGACGTTCGAGCGCACCCTCCAGCAACGAGCGGTCCTCTCTCTGTAGGGGCACTTCTTGGACCCAGAGTATTTCATATCTGACTATCAAAGGTGAAGCTTTGTGCAGTTTATATTAAATCATGGTACGGTTACAGGATGTCAATAGACGTGCCTTTTCGCTTCCGTTGCGTCATTCACTTGAACGTGGCCTCGCTCCCAGGCATACGATCTTGTTTGGTCGAACGTACGGGACCAGAAGAAAAATTCTATTAAACGGATTCCGCCCGCAGGACATTGTAAACGCTTCGTCAAACTTTCGCGCAAATAATTTTCTTAATCACAAGATTGTTAGCTTTGGAACAATAGAAAAATGTTCAACTACTCCTTGACGATCTTTGGCGAATGCTTAATTCTCCTTAAATTTACGCTAATTGCATTGCATGTTTTTAAACATATTGTATGGAAGAATACAATCATTAATATGAAAATATAAAAGAAAGTTAAAAATTTATTTGGAAAATCCAATCATTCTGATTCTAGTAATTAAAAAAATTATTGTTTCATGTAAACCCAAAACACCGTTGATTAATCATTTCGACACGACATTGTATTTGTTATACGAGTGACCAAATTAAATAATAATATAAAATGAAATTAAAACATGTTTCTCTTGTTTTGTCGCAATTTGGGACGACATCTGTTCCAGTAATGATACAGTGGGTTGTCCTTGATTCAACAAAATATTCATCATAAACAATAGAAATGTGTAAATTTTGTGGAATTTGTAATACAATTAAACTACAAAATAATGATTAAAAATACGTGAAATGTAAATACACTGAACCGTGTCGAAAAAGTTCAAGAAATGACGTTGCATCGTTTGAGCAAAATATAATCGCCAATATTCTCCTAATATTATCAAGTATCCACAGATACAGATTGTATCCTAAAATATATTCGTACAATATTTATTTATTAACTGTCTTTTCCCGGAATACTACGAAATCCCTGAATTTCGAACCACGGATAACGATCCTATAACGGTAAAAGACGTCTTTCCATTCACTCCGGAATGATATTATAATGGAAAGGGCATTGGAAATATCGTGTCAAGGATATTTTTACATCACGGATAATTTAAGCATGACCTAACGAGGCGAACGAATTCAAGATTCGGATCCTCGGAACGATGGCCCAGATATACATATATATCCTCGGTTCTTGATCCGTTCCGGCGAGGTTCTAGCGAATTCATTGAAGTCACCGATGCGCGGGACGAACGCCACGAACGGTGGATCGCTTAAAAACTTGAGGGAGATCGGGCCGGTGAAGTCGTTCGAAATTAATGAATGACATCGGATTAGTCGCGTTTGTTGATTCGACGACGACGGAGGATCGAGTGCATGGAACAACGGACTGGAAACAAGAGGGGTCCGTTCTAGATTCCAATCGATATGATGCACACCGCCGAATACCGATATGTCGAGTGTTATTAACTCTAGAATGACTAAGTGTTCATCGTAACCATCGGATAGAAAAAATTTACATGGCTTTTCTGTTTCCAAACATTCCATAATGTCGTGTGCGGGGGACATTGAAATGTTAATCCGATCCGTAGATGCGCAGTACCATGTAAGAGGTACAACGTGTCACTCTGTTTAGTCCTAAATGTGACTAATGCATATTGCTTTAAAATAATAGCAAGGTTGGATTTGTTTAAATATCGTACGATTTCTATAATACTTGGACTACGGATCATTTTCAATAACGAACATTTTCTGCATCAAGTGTATAAAACAAAAGTTAAATGAAAATGTGTATTTCTTTTTGTAATAGTTCCAATTAATTGAGAATATCACAACAATATTTTTATATTCTTCTAACGTTATCGTCAAATACGAAGACAATTAATTGAAACTATGCGGCGAAAGGTACAGAAACGCGTTGTAGTATAGTTAGTCAAGATATCGACTAAATATACATATTGACCAAATAACAATCGAATTAAATAGCATTCGATTAATACTCGTCGTATACGAAAATACTATATTCTCATATATACTTGCGTTTAAAAAATATGTTTCGGCTGCGTATCTTTCGCAGCCGAATAAATCGACTTGGATGAAATCTTATGGTTTCATAAAGTGATTCGAGTCAATCATAACAGTGTATCATATTTAAGTCTACCTTCGTTTTAAGGGTGCGAAACCTACCGTTAAAGTGATACTTCCACTTTTTCGCGGATGTAACGTTCAAGTAGAACCAGAGGCAGGAAAAAACTGTTTGAAAAGCTTAATGGTACCATAGACTCCAGGGACTATCAATTAGTTCGATGGTTCTGCACGTACACGCTCGGAGCAGACGCCCATTTTTTCTCGTTTCTGTATTTTCCGTCGCATACAACTCGTGTCCACTTTTTTCATTTCAATTCTCTCCGCGTGTTTACTTTTACTGTGAAACCGATCGAGAAAATCGGAAATACTTGTGCTCGGGAAAACATTTCCCATGGAAACGCGTTTTCGACCGATAACGCGGATACCGTTGCCGGAAACCGCCGCGGACGGAAAGACGGTATCTATCCGATTCGTCCGCCATCGATGATATTTTCTCGCACCGGTGCAGGAATCTATCTTCGAAGTTTATGTCGCTTATTACCGGCGCTGTTTTGATCTCGTTCGACGGTTATTTTACAACCCCGAAGAGATAGGAGCGGGTAACGTCTTTGTTTTCACCGCAGCATCCTTCGGGTAGCGACCCTCAAACCGCTCGGTAAACCGTTCTTCCGACAGCCGAGGGAACTACCACGAGATAAGGAACGTCGTTGCCTTTCGATTTTCCGTATCGCCACCTTTCTGGCTCCTCTGTGGATACGTGCAGTCAATTAACACGTTAAGTGCCCGACATCGACCGCAAAAATACCCATAAAGTTGAAGCAATTTAATGAAATGAAACCAAAACCGCGATGTCGGGATCAGCATCCTTGGAAATGCTTTCTTAACCCTTTGCAGTCGAGTGGTGATTCTGAGGCGGCACTAAAAATTGGTACACTATTTTTCCAAAATCGTTGTAAGAGCATCAGATTTGTTTATATTTTTAAAAAATGTTAATATCGCGTTGTACTTGCCAATAGGTTCAATTGTATAAAATAGAAATATCGTTTTATAGACGATATATGTTTTGGATTTCGAATTCAAATAGCTTCGACTGCAAACGGTTAAATCTTTCAACCCTTGACATTTGTGGCCTTGAAAATCGGGGAAGGGGAAACAACTTCGAAAACAAAAAGTCACGCGGGAAAATATTCTTCGTTCCGTACCGAATGACGAAAATGTTACAGAAATTATGTTAAAGACAATTAAAATGAATTTCTAAATCCAGTCATCCATACGAAATCGACGTATCGTCAACGGCATAATTTTTCAACTAACCATAACGAAAGCTATAAGAAAACCTCGCGAGTATTTTTAGTATATCTGGGGCAACAAGGAAAAGCTGCCAATGTCAGCAAAATATTCTTTTACAAGTAATGCCCGATTGTACACAGGATTTACGATCGCACGGCCAACAAATTGTTTTCCTCAACGTGCACTAGCCAGACGTGGATAAACAATGATTGCGAAAGCATAGGCGTAAAAACAAAACGCCCGAAAAGTATCACGCTTGACTTTTGCCTTCGACTTTCCGTTTGAAAAAAATATGCGGCCGAATACACGTGAATCGATATCATGGAGGTAGCGCGTGAATGGAATATCGATATGGAGTTATTTGACCGAATAAAACATGTGTCGTGTTTTTCTATGGAAAGTATCAAACGTTTTCGACTTCATCCACTTTGACAGAGCCACGGAATAGAGGACAGGATACAAGTTGAAAATCGAAGAAAACAGATCCTGCCGAACCGAGGATCGCCGGAGAGAGTTAAGGATCGTCGGAGGATCCCCGTAGAATAAATTCGGGGGATTCGTTTTATTTGTCGTTTGAAAAACCACGCTCGAGAGGAAATTGAAATAAACCCGAGCGGAAAGCGGAGCGAGCAAGGCGAGAAACAAATGACAAAGCGGAGATAGCCGGCGCGAGAGAGAAGGCGAAACTTAAGGTCGTTTTGTTCGGGGAAGGAGATTGGCTTGGAAGAGAGAATACCTAGTTGTTAGCAAGCACGAAGCAGTCCGGGGTTGCTAGATAAGGCATGGGCATAAACGTCCGCAGATAAGGGTAGTTTGCACCCCCGTTGTGGACAGTTAGCCTTAAATGAGCTAAGAGGGTGGGGGACGAGACGTGTAAAGGCTTTTGTTGCGTGGATCCCATCTTCTCGCTTTTGAAATCAGTTTCGCTGATGTCAGTTTTGCGTGATAGCGGATCGAATGTCCGCGACAAAGACGAAGTCCTCAATGTCGATGCTGTTCACCGTTCCGAATAGGAACGATATATTTATCCTTCGAATAAATATCGCTTGATCACGATTTAAAGACGATCAATGGTATGCAGCATTCGATCAGGTCGTAGAAGAGAGTTGGAATTGTAAATTCGGCTGACGGTTGGCCAATTAAAAGACGATCTTTGCACGAAACGAACTGGAGGTCGAAAAAAAAGGAAGAGGGAAGAGAAAAAGTTCCCGACGCTCGGTGATTTTTCACCGTACGTCGTCCGTACAAAAATCCTGTCTCGCCGTTCTAAATTCCGCTTATCTAATGGGGTTTCGACAGTAATGTGCCGGCGTATTATGTAGAACCATCCTGCCAGGACCATCCCTTTTACGTGGAAGACCACGAGCAGCGGTGCCGTTTAGCGTCAGATAGCGGAAACGTATGAGGGACGGGGTGAAGCCACCCTTATCTTAAGGGTAGCTACTCAATAGCTAGTCGCTCCGAAATTTCTACCGTTTTCTCTCGTTCACGTTCCGACATCCTTTGTGGTTTCTATCTTTCCTGTCCTATCTTGTATTTTCTCTGGTCTCTACGACCTGATTTCAATTTTGCTGATCGCTGAACTTCATATCATTCCTTTTTTTTACGTAATATTGGGTTGTGGCAACTAAGTAATTGTCGATTTCAGTTATAGATGTCTCTCACTCCCATTTTTATGATATCCGTAAATGTTATATTATAAAATTATTATTATTATAAAATTATTATTATTATTATTATTATTATTATTATTATTATGTTATTTTTTATTATCCGTGAATGTTAGCAAGTGGACAAATTGAATGCAGCGGTCAAGGAAAAGCGAGCAGAATTGGTCAATCGTAAAGGTGTCATTTTCCACCAGGACAATGCTAGGCCGCACACGTCTTTGTCCACTCGACAAAAGTTGATGGATATTCGTTGGGAATTGATGTTACACCCACCATATAGCCCTGATCTCGCGCCATCGGATTACCACTTATTTCGATCCCTGGACAACTCCCTTCGTGGTAAAACTTTTAATGAGGATAACGCTGTAAAATCTCGCTTAACTCAGTTTTTGGCCAAAAAGGATCAGACTTTCTATGAGCGTGGAATTTTCAAGTTGTTAGAGAGATGGCAAAAGGTCATCGAACAAAATGGAAAATACATTACAGATTAAACTTCATTTCAAGTAAAAAAAATTTTTTATTTTAGTGAACAAATCGGCAATTACTTCGTTGCCAACCCAATAAATATTCAGTTTGAGTATATGCAAATAAATTCGTCTTTCATATCGAATTTCCCTATTTCTTTGAAATTTCGTGTAGATAATTGTATTGTAATGTTACCATTAGCATAGATTTATTGCTATTTTGGTGGATTAGGTTAGATCGCACGCATCCTAATCAGTAGGATTTTATGTATTTATGGCAAAAATGGAAGAGAAGAATTTAACATTAGAAGAATTTAAGAATGTTGTTACATTATTTTCAATTTGTTAAAATTATTAAAAGAAGGAACGCCTTGTTATATGGAATAATTACTGTTTTGTAATAACGAAGCGAGACGTTTCTATTTTGGATACAAACTTGTAGTCTATGAATTATAGATCATTTTTACAGATTCATACAACTGAGTATGCTTAACCCTTTTAGTTCCGAACGACGATATATCGTTGTTTGCAACACTATTATTGCCTATTCGATGGCGCCTAACTATTCGGGATGCATTAGTGTGTGCATTAGTAAGCATCACTGCTAAATAAATTATTTGTGCGAATAATAATAAGTAAATATTACACATTTTCAATAGCCAAATAACAAAATATAAATATTCATAATAATACTAACATTTTTTCAGTAACGTTATATTAGCTACTCCAATTTACTTGTTTTGTAGCAAACTCTTCTGACGCTTGCCGTGCATCATGGGATTATCCTTTAGTTTGGTGATCCGATATCAGTTATTTTGTTACAAGTGATTGAAAGTACAATATGTCAAACTAGGTGATCTACATAAAGCAAATACTGTTTCTAGAAAGAGAATTGATTTTTCTCATTTTCATATTGTTTCATATTTATGTTATTCGTATGATTTTCAACAAATATTTAAATACAATTGGCATTACTTCATTCTTCCTTTATTTCGTAATATGCTTCTTTTAGAATTTTGTAAATATCATTCTTACTTTGGTTTTTATAAGCCAAATGAGCAAATTCGTCAAATTGGTCCGGTATTACTCGCATAGGTACGATACTTTTGCTCGAGACCAAAAAAGTTAAGATTTTTTATAATTTCATTTAAGAATCTTTCGAACATATTTTCTTAAGGTACTCCATTTAGACACCTTAGTTCTTCTATCAACCTTAACCTTTTGCCGTATTTCGACGAGTCTAACTTGTGAAAGTGATTTCTAGTAATAACTTGTTAAGTATGACCGTTATTTCGTTCTGTTAGGCTGGTACAAAATTCTGTTTTCTTGCCATCAATATTTGAACATTCTGATAAACGTATACGCGCAATAAACAGAAATTCTCTTTTTCCTCCAAGAAATGATCAGAATCGAAAAAGTTCGAATCACTGTAACTGTGAAAAATACGGTACAACAAGGGGTTAATGAAACATGTGAAAATCTAAATGAGTTCTCTGAAACCAGATAATTCAACGACCCGTGCCACACGTCCGACTCTATTAACAGAAAATCTACCGAGTACTAAACTTGATTGAGGTATGTCGTTCTGTAAGAATAACAAAACCGAATGTATTCAGATTTTTCGCCATTTGTTTTATAATGTAACCTTGAAATAGAAAATTGGCTCAATCATTTCCTATAAAAGGGTCTTTTATGATTTGAACAATTTCAAACAAAACAGTGTAAAATCAGCCATTTTGACCGGCACCGTTGATTCGGTGTGTTAATGGAGTTGATGGTGAACAAAATGAAATCTGACGGATGTTATAAATAATGAAAGGTACGACGGACGTTATTCGGTCGTGGGCGCGTCCAGAAAGCGTCTCCTTAATTAGAAATTCCCGATGAAAATTTCCGTCGCGATAGACCCGCAGTGTGCACAGGACAACTATGCGTGCCGACCGAAGTACCAAGGAATATTTCTCATTCGTACCTGCGAGGCACACGCGCATAATTTAATGCGCAAGACTGCGGAGCCACGAGGTAGGCCTTAGCCGCGACGCTTAGGGTTACTTATACTTCGGCTGAGCTATGTGTGTAGTGTACACGAGTGCCTCGGGGGTAGGTGCTTGCGGTAAATCTAATAATGTTGTAATGCTGTTACCCCACCCTGATCCCCGGAAAGTTGGCCCGTAAGTTTCTGGCGGGCCTGTTGGCTCCAACTGCCGTGCCGAGAATTCCTAACGCGTATGCTGTTTTGGTAGTACACGCGCTGCGTACGCATACTTCCGCCGGAAAAGAAAGATCCGCCGCGAGACCTGCTTGCCAAAGCTCCCGATGACGGTGAACAGTTTTCGGCAGCTCGACCGGCAGGTCCTGAGCGATCAATGTTTCGACAAATTCTCCATAGTTCGAAATTAAACAGCCTAGAAAAACGGTGGACAGAAATTGTTTAAAGATCCATGTTTGAAAATCCAAGATGATTTTGAGGCACAATGAAACTCCATTTATTGGAACGAAATTTTGTGCAATGAACTTTTGTTGAACTCCTATCGTCTGAACTACTGTCGAGCGTTACTAAAAATTATATGAACACCTTGGCACTGCGAATATAAACGTAAATTCAATAAGTTTCCTTCGAACGATCCATTCATCTGAACGCGAACTTCGGTTATTTGAACGAAAGATTACAAGTTGTGATCGTAATTAGCGGACTCTTATTATATGAACCTACTCGGTTATATGAACTGGTTGTCTCTCACCAAGTTCACATAAATGGACTTGTACTGTATTTTTTACAGAAGTCCTTTCCAAAGATTCGTGTTCATGTCTGTTGTTGTCAGCCATAACTGGTAATGAATCCATTCAAATTCATGTGTATCAGTTTTATTTCGCGTATTCTTGAATTTATTTCTTTATTTTTGAGCATCCAACACACGGCCACATTGTAAAAATAATGAACAAAGACCAATTATTAACAGTTCCAAAATCTGTATTCTTTTCTTCGCTTCAACAATATTGTCATCGTTCTCATTGTCGATTTTATTGAATAATTTAAACAGATTTAAGGATATATGAAAATTTGTCAAAACTTTACTTCAACTTTTTGCGAACAAGGATGTTTAAAAGACTAAAAATATCTTTTTCCCATTTCACAATGGAAAAAATGAACAATATATCTTCACATTTTCTTACGTTTGCAAGATTTATAATAAGATTTATAATAAGACAGCCCACACACTAGGTAGACATTCGTTCGCAGAGGGTTAATTCTCGTATCGTTTTATTTTAAACATTAAAATATCCCATAAGCAGTGACTTGTATCTCACAATTACATTTCGATTGGACAAAGAAGAATAAAAGAAACGCACTAAATAACCTGGCGTCTTCTTAACGTCGCCATTCGAGTGCAAATGATTAACTCCTTGCCGTAGCATTTTCTTTACAATTACAATGATTTAAACTTTTCCCATCGCACTAATTTCTTCGAAGAAAAAGAAACTATATTTATTGTGGGTTCACGTTTACTTGAATGTTTAAGTATTGATGACAAGAGAGTAGAATTTGATTTCGACTGAAAGGAACGGAACAACATTCGTACCTAATAGCTTATTACTAGAAATACCACGAGAGAGAGAGAGAGAGAGAGAGAGAGAGAGAGAGAAAGAGAGAGTTTGACTCGTTAAAGTACGGCAATGGGTTAATATGAAAAGTCTAACAACAATTATGAAGTATGTTTACGAACGTTCACGTTCTCCAATAACTCATCATGATCTCGATGATCGTTTCGAACGAATTCAAAGCGACATGAGAAATTTTCCGAAACGCTACGTTCTCGTATTATGTTGTTTCGCTCGCTGGAATATCCCATAAGCGTTGATTTGTATCCGGCAACAACACCTCGATTCGACAGTGAAGAACCGGAAAGGAGAGTAACGGGGGATTGGAGTCGCATGTAAACATTTACAGCCACTAAATGGCCCGATGGCGCCGAGAATTTCCGTAACACAAGAATTATTGTACTTGTCGATTAACGAGCGGCGGTCGGGCAACAGGTAGCCGACGCCAATTTACCGACTCTTCCAGTGTACGTGGTCGAAATCGAAAGAGGCGGGATGACGCGTTCTTCCGCAAATTTCGCGCGACTCGCCCCTCCGTTCCGTCGTCAGTTCATTGCCGTCCTCGCCTCTGCACCCCGTCGCCCTGGGGGCCCGCGTAGATATATGTCACGAGCCTAGGTAAGCCTCGCAGTCACCCGAGGGTGTTCTGCAAACTATGCTCGCGAAAAGTTCAACACAACTTCATAACATCGGTGTTCCGTGAGAGAATTAGGGGGTGAGAAGAGACTCGAAGTGGATGGTCGGGCGAAGTGCGGCCGTCGGTGGGCGGGGGGGTCGGGGGTAAATTTGTTCTAGCGTGAGCTTACATGGGTTACGTTAAGTACATAGGTGTTTGGGGCTGGTTAGCTGTATCTACGCTTTCGCTGGGTGCAACTTGGAACGCCCGGTACCGCGAGCAACAATCCTCCCGTGGATTCGGTAAGTTTCCGTGCGGCCTCACTCCCCGTAAGAACAATCAGAAGCATTAACGCCGGGAACTTCGAGATATCTGTCTGATCCAACCCGTGTGCATCAGTCGTCTTCTGTGGATCAAGCTATCTGCGCGGAGATACGTGAAATGCGATGCTATCAGAGGCAAAAGCATCATTTATAGAGGTTCTCTATTCGACATAGACCTGTTAGATCGCCACTCGACAGGTTAATCCGGAGGTGAAGAAACCCTAACTAAAAAGCTGTTTTCAGAGATCAATCGCAAAAAATATGTTCTTCCTTAAAGAGAAAAGAGAAACGGACTTTATTTAGTAGATATATGTGAAAAGAATGAGAATGAGGATGATGAATGAATGGATGCAAGAGAGTGAAAGACTAAGCTAGAATTGTAGCGTTAGGTTTACGTAAACCAAGTCCAATTGCTTAGTCGCGAGGCCGAAATAATAATATTCTTCCTTAACCCCTTAACGCATAATAATTTTCACCAAAACGTGTTCTATACGTTTTTATATTTTCCTTTCATGCACCTTTCATTCATCCTTCATTCACTTATACAATTCCAGACGTGTAAGTCAATTTTTAAACTTGATTTTACATGATTGCGAAGAGAAAATTGACGTCATTCATCCCCTTCGTGGTAGAAACTCTTGTGCATGGAAAGTAAAACATAGTTTCGAGTTTAATGAACTTTAGAATAGTAGAGCCGGTTATTGCGGGATGATCAATTGCAGTGCCTTTCGTTAGTTTTCGGGCATAATTAATTTTATATTTATCGATTGAGATATATTAAATGTTTTTATTCTGTTATTTAAATCAAGCCGGAAAATAAACCGAAGGCACAGCAACTGATGACCCCGCAGTAACCGACTCCGCTACCCTATACAGTTTAAAATTGTTTTTTCTTAATTTAGTGATCTAAAATTTTTAAAACTACTCAAAGTTTACGCACTTCAGCTTTCTAAAACCGCTGCCACATCCTCTTTTAATAAAATAAATTGTTCTCAAAATTCTAAAATTCCTGTTAATATTTTGTAATTTAAGATCGATCATCGGCGAACGTATTAATTGAATAGAATAAGTCGGATCATTCTCGCAGTATCAGAATCAGATATATTCACGTTCCCGACACGTCAATCGAGATCCGCAAGCGGATTGATTTAGACCTTGTACAGATAACAATTTAAGGCGTTAATACCATAAGTACGAGCTGCAGAAATTCAATCCTCTCGTATATCGATGGTTCTGTATCATCGAACATTGGTTGTATTACACAGGATGATGCCATTGACGCAGACACAAAGACCACGCTACAACGAATTCGCTAAAAATACGCGGTCGATCCGTTCGAATACTACCTGCGACCGCCGTCATAATAGGCCGTCGGTTATCGCGGAAAATTCTTCAGCCGCGTAAAATCGCAATACAAAACAACCTGTGACCCGAATCCTATTTCTCTTTCGCGTTTCTCTCTTTCCGATCCAGGCTCTCGCCCTCTCTGCGCCCCTGGCCGCTCTTTTTTCACGGCACCGACTCGCGCAGATAAAAATCAGTAATTAGCCAGGACCATTATGGCGGCCGTTTGAAAAATTAGCGGGTCGTGGGGTAACCGCCCCTCTGGGTATAATCCTGCATCGGTAACGGCGCATACCAACGTGCATCCAACCTGTCTCTGATTTATACTGGGTAGCTATTAATTACACCCACCCACTGCCTCGCTTTCCACTCGCGAACCTTCGTCCGAATGCCACCGCGCGACCCCCGATTTTCTTCTGCTGACTGAACCCGGAAAAATCGGTGGATTTATATTTTTTCTACCATCTACTTATCTGCAATCGTGTCGCTCTATACACACAATAGAACTTTAACTGGAAAATCAATTTTTATTACAACCCATTGACGCTTGAACTAACGAAACAGTCGCTTTGACTGGTTTCAGAATTTTTCTTTTATAATCCCTGATATTATAAAAATGTGTTTATGATGAAATTTTTAAAATAAACTTCTTTATTCACGCTTATATTATAATAGTATTGTGGTAAGAAAATATACATTAGTTTCGTTAAGGACTTAGTATTAGTAGTAATTAAATTTCTAGTATTAAATAAGTCGAACTTTGTTAGGATTCACGAGGTGTATGGGTTTTTAAATCTTGTATTGTTCACACTTGTATCATTAAAATTCTTCTGACTTTATGCGACTTTTATGGACACATCATTTTCACGTCTCTTGTATATTTTGTAACGTGTAAAACACAGGAGACAAAGTCTTTTCACCACTGTTCTTTGCGAATTATATTATATTATTAACATCGAGTATTATATCGCGAATACTATATCAAATACTACATTAAGTACCACCTCGAGTACTATAAGTGACTGATACCTGTGACTTTATGAGAATGACAAGATTTGATTTATTTAAGCTCTCCTCAATTTTAATTCAAATAATAAAAAATATCAAATATAACAAAAATCAAAATAAAAAATGTTTGCACTGATTACATGATACATAGACTACGTATACATTTATTTCCTTTCTAAACAATTTTAATCAGATGAAAATAATACGACAGTACCTTCGGTTTATTAAACATTTTTTCTGTTCTGCATTTAAACTACTGATTTTGGTCACGAATGCACAAAATCCGCAGTCAAATTGTAACGTATGCTTGAATCAAGAGATCTATTTCCTATGAAAGCATCCTTGTTATTCCAATAATTTTAAAAGAAAATGTATAAAAGTAGTCATTCTGATCAGATTGGTACGTTTAGTGTTAAAAGAAGAACATCGGGTTCATCAACATTTTTTAATACACCGGAAAAGGCATTAAGTGCAATAGTAGATTAGAACGCATTGATGAGTCTT
Source organism: Megalopta genalis (assembly GCF_051020955.1). NCBI lineage: Eukaryota > Metazoa > Arthropoda > Insecta > Hymenoptera > Halictidae > Megalopta > Megalopta genalis. The sequence continues at coordinate 1,925,594 of NC_135015.1, read as the reverse complement.
CAGAGAATAAGCACGACGACAAGCTTGTCTACGAACAGTGTCTCTCGTTGCTGAAAGCATATATACACATAGTGAGCGCGTGTTGCTTCGGGACAATGAATGACACGGAGTCGCTTACTCGATTTTTCAGAGCTATTCTGTTGCTCCCCCGATGTTGATTTTTTCCACCGCTATTGTCTCATAGCTTCCATCTTTCAGTGTCCACGGTGACGCATTTTTATAGCGTGCGAGAACGCGGGTGCCATCGTGTGCGTGTGCCCGCGCACACGTGTGGACGAGGGTGGATATCTTTTTTTTGTTTGTGTACGAAAGAATTGGAATCCGAGCGCGCCGAGTCGAAAATTTCAGCCGGGTTTCGCATCGGTTGTTGTTTCAACTGACGCTGACCGGTCTCGACGGGCTGCGGCGCAATTAAATTAAATGCTTCGGATTAATTGTTCGAAAGCAGTTAAATTAGTTGCGTTTGTTTTGCCCGATTTTTGCGCAATCTGGCTGCGGAATGCGCGAGGTGTACACGCACCAACGAGGGAGGAAATTTCGTTGGCCGGCCGCCTATTATCCATCGCGTGTGTCCTCGAATCTCGCCCGGGGATCACGGGAAACCGTCGAAATACGGGCGTGCTTTCGCAAAAAGGACACTTAAAAAATTCATTAGCGGGAACCGTGTGTACGTGTTTGCAGGCCAAATGTAGCCGCGAGCCGCGCATTTTTGCTTTCCGTTTCACCGAACAAAGAATTCACGATTCGAAACGCACCGCTGAAGAGGATATCCGCGCTTAACAAAACCGACCGAAAGAACAGAAACAATTTTTCATTTAATGTATCCCAGCCCAGCGAACACGCTCTTCGTGCTCGTAGTATTTCATATAAATGGGATATGTTTTAGCGTACGAAATCATTAACCGTTCGGCGAGCGATAAATTTTTCTGCGCCGAATAAATTTGGTTTGAGGAAAATGAACTGAACGTTTCTACGTTAACGAAAGATATTTTCGAGTATTGAAAAGTATAAAAGAGCTACTGGTGCACATGAAATGTAACATTTTTTCGCTTCTCGTTTCGAACAGTTCAATCGTCTATTACGAGAGTAACATTTCCTTGAAAACTCTTTTATCAAACTGTGCATTTTTACCAATTTTTAATTAATTTTTGGTCAGCATTGATTCAGTATATGAACACAAACTTGGCAGCAATGCTTCAAAATGCATCGCAACGTAGCGAAACCTGCTGCGACAATACTGTAAATAAAAGCAAAGTGCAACGTTGCTTTTGGAAGAAAGAGCTTACGTAGAATGATCCACGTCAAATTCTGCTTTCAAAATTAATATGAATCCTTCTAGAGTATGGCGTCGTCTTTCTACAATATATAGACAAGATTAAAAGTCTGGATATACGGGTACAATTTTTGAAATTTTCAACGTCATGCCAGATATGAGCCGTTTATTTTGAAAGTGGCATAAGTCACTTTACTGTAATGAAAAGTTGTGATTTTTTAATGTTTATACGAAATTATTTATACCGAGAAAAATATCAGTATCCTGAGATAACAAATACAAGTAAATCTTCTCGAAAGTTAGCATCCATATTTTTAAACATGTTAAAACGCAAACCCTTAAATATATCGACTTAAAAACAAAGTGACTTATGCCACTTTCAAAATAAACGGCTCATATGTAGCTCACATACACGAGCGTGCTATCTTCATCTATCCAATCGGTCTATTTGTTAAAAATATTAGAACTGTACGCATTAGGCGAAAACGAAACGGCCAGCCAAAGATGATCGTTGGCAGGTTTCCGCGGCGTCGCATCTACCATCTTCGCAGCCATGCTCACGGAATATTTTCTCAAGCGCCGTTGGCCCCGGCCAAGTTGGCCGCATCCGAAGGAGGAGCCGAGTGCAGGCAGGAGTGCAGGAGGAGTGCATCGTCAGCGCCGACGCGACGCGGACTCTTGAGCCGCATTGCTCGGATGCTGACGATACGTCCAGGACGCGTAGAACCGTCTGGTGAGCTTGCAAGTAAACGTACGCTAGACATGGTTAGACTGGCATCCGGCCGCAAGCTCTCAACCTCATTGCGACCATCAGGCCACCCCGATTCCGGCGAGCTTTCGTGCTTCTCTCCCCGTCGTTCGCCCGCCACCCTGCCTCGGTGGATTCGCCTGTGTAACCGATAGCCGTCCACCAGATATCGCATCGTTAGGACATTCAAGACATAACGGGCTGAGGAGAGATATGCATCATTAGGATTGCCGGACAGCCGACACGCGTGCCCACTCGCAGCGGCGTTCCTGCATCCTTCGATTCTCGATTGGTCGAGATCGCTGGAATGTTGAGGGGTGCCTGGCTCTAAGATGTCCCGCATAGCTCCTGCCAGACTGAACGTGAGGGTCGTTGACGAGAAGTATGCGTGCAGCTGTGCAGTCGAGAGCTCGCCGACTCTTTCAAATTTCCATCGAAGATTTCAAAGTATCAATTATTTACACCGACACTTTTTTTTCTGTATTTAACTCTACATTCAACAGAGCTCAATGAAATTTGAGTTACAATAGATTTTTAACAGAAGCTTTTACTTACGATAGATATTTACTAGAAACTTCAACAAAAGTTTCAATTACCACAGATTTTTAATAGACATCTCTAATGCAAAAACTTGTTTGAAATTGTGACACTTGTCGTTTTTCCTTACGGCCACAGAAACAACTAAACGTCCAAATAAATTATACAATCTGCCCATCGCTCGTCCTTTCTGCGATAATACTAAGGTAACCTGTATCCGTGGGAACACGCAACCTTACCGAGGATTTTCAAGGGCGGTCGAAGGAAGAGCAAAGTGTCCCTCAGGAAAGAACGCGAGCCGTTGCGAATAAGCGGGTCCGTTCATTCGCGCATTCCTAACACTAAAATTGCATACCTCCGTATATGCGTGCATAGTGGCTGGAAACAAACGAATGGGGTTGTTCGGCCACCATAGAGGGTCCACTGGGACGGGACAGCGAGGGGTAGGAAGGTGGGTTTTAGGTGAGCCGAAGCCGGGATGCGGGGACGGCGCGGGACAAAACGAGATACGGGACAGGGAGAAAGAAGGAGGGAAAGATAGATGGAAATAGGGTGCACGGGGGCTCGCCGTGGGAGGTGGGGGTGAAAGGGGTAGATACGGTGGTGGTGCCGATGGTGGTGCCAGTGGCGGTGCCAGTGACTCGGTCGAACGACGAGGGGTATGGAAAGCGTAATCGTTCTAGCCCCGGACCTCAACGAACTGCCCCTACGCTCCGTGCTCACCCGCTCCGCACCCCTAAACCCCCGCACCCGTTTTCTCGCTCGCTATTTATTGCCCGCACTCGGCCGGTTCACAACATAAATATGTTACACCTATGGCCACACCTATTGCCCACGGCTCGCGGATTCCTCTGCAGGCATGCGGCCAGTCCGCGAAAAGAATTACACGGATAAATGTTTCGCTCGTGTTTGCCCTACGTGTTTGTCTCGCCTTTGTTTCGTACCTTTTCCTCCCCAATTTTCGCTTTTTTACTTCGTTTTTCTTTTCTGACGAATTCGAGGATTTTAACCCTTTGGAAGTCGAGCGGCGAATCTAAGGCACCGTTAAAAATTGTTGTATCACCTTTCGAAATAATTTGAATATTATCGAATTCGTTTATATTTTAAAAAGTTGTTGCAAATGTGACTGTTGCACGGCTCACAAAATTCAATTTCACATCGATAAAATGCACTTGGATTTCGAGTTAAAATCGTTCTGTCTGCAAAGGGTTAATCGCTGCATCGATTTGATGAGTCGAACGATTTTTTCGTTACGCTGCTAATAATTTTGACATCTTTCGGCAGTTCAGTGAATACCGTATAATTCGATTTGTTATTACGAACAAAATTTGAAGAGCACGATGCCAAGTTAAAAATACTGACGATTGAAAGAAACGAATTCGATCTTCACTTTATAGAAACATAAATTCGATATTATGTCTTCGAATCGATTAAATGATTGCCGCAAGCGATTCTCGGAGCAATTAGAATCGAACGATCCGTGAAACGGCGAGTGTATTTTCGTGAGCTAATTGGGATAATTACGTGCAGAGGGAGAATCAATTCGCTATTACGTACTCATTGTATCAACCCCTTTCGTATCGTCGCTGCCTTTAAAACGGAACCTGTCGACAGCCTCTTACCTAAGAGACACACAATCTCCTGTAATACGTCTGCAGGAATCGAGGGTGACGTAAGAGCAGGCCTGCGAGGGTTTCGAAGTAGGGGTAGCGCGGAGGGTCGAGTTTTCGAAGATAAAAGAAAGACCAACTGTTGAATATCGTCCAGGCCTGTTACGTACCCACTATACGTCACTGTCTACGTTCAATTATCGATCAACCGCGAAAATACCGATAAACACTTGACTCCGAACGACTCCCGAAAAACTTGGCGCGAATAAAATCGAAGAAAAGGTTACTTACGTTTCTCGTGATTCTGGAACGGAGAGAACAGCTTTCCCCAAAAATTGGTCGTCGAGTTTTCGGTTGTTCACAGGATCACAGATCTCGACTGGTTTCGTCCCGGTTCGCGAAACTTTGTACGCGCGATTATGCGTCGCGATTAAAAAAGAAAGGAGTTCGATTCGGATCGACGGTGAAATTGGGGGAAGGGGGGGTCGCGAAGGTGGGGGAGCGTCTCGAGCGAAGGAACAATGGACAAAATCGACCGGACGCGTTCCCAGCGGCGCTCGTCTTCCGAGGGTGAGTTGGAAGCTCGACTCGCGGGGACGTCGGGACGCCCAAAAGCTCGACAGCTCCGCGGACGCACGTGCAACTCGGCCGCGTGGCACGTGGTGTTTGCCGGAGTGGCTCGGCTCGAAAGCCGCTCAGCAGAGCTTGCAAGCTCGCGAGCTTTCATTGGCCGATGGGTGGAAACTGCGCATGATTGCGGGTGTGGCCAGAAGTTAAGGGGCGGAATAAGCTCGGTGTGATGATAGGGCATCCCCGAAAGGGGCACGTCTTCGTGGGTGTCCACGTTCCGCCGCAATCCCACCCCTAACGTGCTTTTTCCTTAAGCTCCTAACGAGCGTGAGAACCGCTCTCCTGTCCGAGCACCGAGAACTTGCCAACTGACTTCTTCGGCCCGCAGCCGGGGAGAGGGCGCGTCGGTTGGACTTCGGGGGTAATTAAGGGAAACTAATGACACCGAAGATTCTCCGGGATCCGCTGCACCCGATTCAACCTCCTCTTGCTACCTACTGTTCTTCTACGAATTTTTTACTCCGCTCACGAACTGCGTTAACTTCTTCTCTGGAAAGTACGTATCTGATGGATGGAACGTTTAGAAATATTAAGTTGTTCGGAGAATTATTTCCGCTTCCTCTTATTCTTCTTCTGTGGTTTCTTTAACGTCGCATCGGAAAACTATAATTTGTCATATATATTCGTTGCTCTGAGCAATTTTATTCTGTTCTGTATGTGTTCTTGGAATGCTAAGCCGGTGTCTCGTTTTATGTTGAACTTTTCTCCTTGTGGTTCTATTACTCTGCCATCATATAGTATGCGACTTATTATTATTTTCTTTTTCTCGAAAAATTTATTAAATCGTCCTTCGAATGTAAATTAGGAACTTCACGAGTATGAGATTCCGTAATTGTCAGTAGATTCCGTAATTGTTAAAGATTATGAAACAAAGTGGTCAATACATCACTGAATAAAATTTACTTTGAATGTTCAACAATCGTCTTTTATTTCCCTTGAAAAAACGGAATTACTTTTTGAATAACTTAAAAGTAGTTCTTTATCTATTGAATGACGCTGCGTTCTTGTAAGACGATGTTTCGTAGAACAAGATAATATGTACAGGGTGTCTCGTCTAACTGTGTACAGTGAAATATCTCGGAATGGGGTGAAGCTGCGATAAAAATATTTATACGAAAGCTGTTCAGTATGAAAAGATGGCTTACGTAGACTTGACAATTTTTTCATTCATATAATGGTAGATATTTCAAGGTCAACTTGAATTTCTTAAAAGTAGGCCATACAGTTTCTTATTCACATTACGACTATATCTAGTTAAATGGAACACCCCCTCTATGTAAAGGAAACACAAAACTCTTATATTTTTGGGAACGTTTCGAATTATTTGGTTCAGAACTGTTGCAATATAGTCAGAAAAATAAAATATTACAAAAAGATACCAACTGCCCTTGTTGCAAAACATTTATGATACTATAGTTGTATTGGTAATGAAACATATTGTGTTGTCAAAGAAACATATGTGAACGTGTCCATTTTAACATAAAAGCAAAAACCTGCAAATGGTCGTAGTTAAAATAATATTCACGAGCGATACAATGAATTATATAAGAAACTTTTGCGATGCCAATTTATCGCAAATCTTTCACAAACATTTCAATAACTCTTTGCTATTGAACGTCATTACATTCTTCCGATTCGTCAAAATGTTTCCTAACGTTTAATTTAATCAGATTCCTACTTACTGTGTTGTTATTAACATTACTTCTAACATTATCTAGTATTACAAATTAATCTAGTAAGATACACAGACAACAAATCTTTCATTAGTGCATTAAATTCTTAAATTATATTCCTCAGACATTAAAAAACACGTAAACAAACCACTATATTTGATGAAGCAACGAACATACCCACGCTAAGACATCAATAAATTTGAAGTTTCTATAATTGTTCTGTTACTATAAGACGATGTAAATTACGTAGTTCGCACCGTCAGACTATGCGGTTCATATCATGGGATGAATATCCACAGGGGCATCGAATACAAGAAACCGAAGCACTTGGATGATAATGACACGCTTGACATCGATTGATGGTTTTAATAAAATTACGAGGAAATCTGTTACAAACAAGCAATGACTGGACTATTATTATAATATTTAGAAACAATCGTTAGCCATCGAAGTTCTCCTGTTGTTTTAAAATAGATATAACTGATTCGTTTCCGAATATTCGTCAGTATGCAGTAAATTTTCCCCAATTGTCCCTGAGCTTGTAAACAAAAATGGACAATTTCGGAAGAGGAGATACGATTATTCGAGCCTTGCGGCTCGTTTCTATAGGCGTTGACAATCGGCAACTTTAAAAACGAGCTGCGAGGCTCGAATAATCGTACCTCCCCTTCCCAAATCGTCCATTTTTGTTTACAAGCTGAGGGACAATTGCAGAGAATTTACTGTATTATGCTCACTAGATAGCTTATCTCGCTGCGAAAGAATCGTGATTCCATTCACAAAATTCCATTCCATGACTACACGGACGTTTTGTATGTCGCGATCGATAATTTTATGTGACGAATAACAAAGAAAACACGACATACGAAACGCGGCGTACAAAACGCCGAAACAAACGCTCTAAGTAGTCACGGCCTAATGCGCCACCTAACTGCCGCCAGGTTTCTAACCCTTAAAGTTGCTTGCGAATACTTTACAGATTAAAATAAGATCAGTATACATCGGTATACAATCATTTTCTCTTTTTTTGTAGTATTTAATGGTTTGATACACGATTAAATTCTCAAAGGAAAATATTTTTAATGATTTAAAATATACCTTGTCTTTCAAGAGTGAATTAAACATTGTAGAGTGATTTGTCATTCGTCACTTGTCGTCATTTGTCAAAAGTGATTATCGATTATGGCATACGAAACGCTGAAAAAACGTCCGCGTAGTCACAGCCTTAGTGTAATTTGGATTTCGATGACAGACGAATGTTTCATCCATAAGCTAATCAAATATTATTCATTATTTCTAAATCGAAACAGAATTTGATTCTTCTGTAATCAGAAACTAAGTGTGAAAGTAAACGGAGACATAAAAGGAACAAAAATTGTCACGTCTATCGGGGAAAATATTATACCCTTGCAACACTTTGACCAGTATCGACCCGTGATTAAGATTTCCACTAATAACTTTATAAGTATGAATGTCATTGCGGTGTTTAAAGTTCGAATTATATTCCGTTGTCTCGTCATCAATATTTAAACACTCGAGTAAATGCAGGCACACAGCGAACATGCGATTTTCCTTTTCCTCTGAGATATTATTACAATCGATAATAAACATTGTAAACAACTGTGAAGAAAATAGTACAGCAATGGGTCAACGAAACCCGTGAAAATCTAAATTAATTATCAAAAACCAATCTGGTAAGAATGCTTGTACTGTGGATGAGAATGGACTAGAGTCAGTCGTCCGAGTGTTAAACTCTTAGGCACGACGCGCCACTATAGCGGCTTTCGCGGATATCGTCTTTCAGAACGACACGCCACTATAGTGGCTTTCGCGGATATCATCTCTCTGAACGAGACGCCACTATAGTGGCTCACTCGCTCTCCGTTTGAATTAAATAATCATCTTCCTATGCATTGTTTCACTTTTTTTTTGTCTTCACGTCGATTTACAGCAGTGTCAACAATATACACACGGAATATACAACATCAGATTCTGTGCAGTACATATCAGAATCTGCCGTCCAGGGAAATAGCCTCGCGCAGAATTCAGCCGTACCTAAATGGTTAATATATTAGGTCTACCGGAATGTTCTGTCGGTTTTTGAATTGAAATATAACACAATTTTCATACATTTAATAATATTTATTGTAGAATATACTTTCCATCGTTACTTATGACTTCTTGCCAGCGTGATGGCAACTTCTAAATGCCATTTTTAAAAAATGATTTATTTTTAGAGGCGAAGAACTCAACCAGTGCTTGGTTCACATCAGCTTCAGTTTTGAATTTTTTTTCCTGTAAAAAGTTTTGCAAAGAGAGAAACAAGTAATAATCGGAGGGTGATAGGTCTGGGGAGTATGGTGGATGCGACAGAATTTCCCAGCCTAGCCCTGCGATTTTCTGACGAGTCGCCAAAGCAGCATGTGGTCTGGCATTATCATCGGTAGCCATGTTTTCACGATCGCGTCTCACTTAATAATGACATGAGACATCTTTGTTTCAGTGTATTTAGGAGAGTACATGTGTGTAAATGCAATGATAAAGAGAGATAGTCATATATGTCTCAAATCAACATGTGCATATGGATTGAGACTCGAAGTGACACTATCGGACAGAACCTTCCGGTAGACCTAATAGTTGAAAAGAAAGCCGAATAAAACAGAATTCTACAGACGCTGCGAACACTGGAAATTATGCGTTGCGGCAAGAGGGTTTGAGGAGGAGTAAGTGGTAATGAACTGCACCGTGAAAGAAATCGTAGTGCAAGGGGTTAACGAGCGCGGCAAGATAATTTTCTTTCGTAGCAACAGGTGGAGGGTATTTGGCATTAGCGAGGAAAGAAAGCGGAAGGGTCGCGGTGGCGTATCGTCGTGCAAAGTGTTTTTCGGCCGGGGCGATGCTCAGTCGGTCGTTAACAAATCAGCCCGGACCGGTAAATGTTTGACGAGGTTGCGTGTCCGTGGTAAAGCGAAAGTCTAATCACGGCCGACCGATAAATAAATCGGTCTAGCTAAACAGCGAATCAGTTAGGAGGATAGTGTGATTTCAGGGAAGAGTACGCGCGGCGGCCGATGCTGCGCTGGGATACGATGGTTTGTATGGCGTGTGGGGAGAGAGAGAGTAGGATTTCCATCACGTATTTGCACGATGTGCCTGCTGATTGGCGTGCCCCGGCTACCACCGTTTTAATGATTTACCCTTGGAGAATGGCACTCGAGCTAGGACGGCGTAACGTGATTTATTATTGATTGCCGTTCACGCTGAATAAATGTAATTTAGTTATTCGTCTGTGTTCGTTTTCGGGGGCTGGATGCCGCGTGGCCTTTGAGCGTTTCATCTTCTGGCCGACAGGACGGGCGACCGCGGGACAGACGATTCGAACGGGACGGATAATTGACCCGGCAGTTACGGGCGCGAAACGGTCGCCGTTCGCGGATTTAGGGCGGTCGGATATGATTCATTAGGTGTTATTAAATCGCGGCGCGCTTGCATCTCCGGATACGTCTATAACGGGCAGACGACGGGACGTAAATACGTAATGGGCCGTCGTCTCGGCGCTGATCGTTCTGTATAACGTCAACTATTGATTGCAATTGTGACACGCGCGGCACAAGTCGCGGATTCAAATCCGGCTGATCGGTGTTTCATAAATTCGCAATGACGCACGGGTCCGGCGTGAGTGACGCGTCATATATCGCGCACCCGGCGTGCATTTACGCGCGCACTCGCGGCATATAATTGCAATTAGAGCGGAATTCATTTACATCGATCGGTGTTCGATTTGTTCGGGGAGGAAAGCACGGATTTACACGAGCCCGCTGCACGCGTTAGCCCGCGTCTGGATTTATTTCCGTGTACGTCAATCTCGGCACCGATCCCGCGATGTAAATGGTATTAGATTAGCCCCGGCGCTGCGCTCCGCTGTGTGCTCGCGTGCGAGCGGCACGACCGGCTGCAACACCAACGATTCCGGAAGAGAGAATTTCGGATTCGGCCGGGTTCTTAAAAAGAGAACGCTCGTTTTACATGGATCGCGTCAGAACGCGAACCGGATCGGTACGTCGATACTTCCCCCCCCCCTCCCCTAAAAACATCCCGGAACCGTTCTTTGCGTGCGCCAAATACCCGATTCGAGGATAAATATTGACAACGCTTTGCTATTTTCCGGCGCAGCTGTGCATTCATCTACTTTTGTTCGTCTATTTATCAGGAATTTACCGTTGAAACAGTCTATTGAATTTCGTTGTAAAATTTTTTATATCTTCCTGTGCAAGATATGATATTAACCGTTCGCTCTTCAAAGTATTTTCTCCCTTTTATTTCCGAATTTGCTGTAACATTACATACACTACCAATCGAAAGCGTAACAGCAACGGCGAAGCAAATGTTTGCGTAGCGTTAGCTCCAATTTTATCTCTGTTAGAGCCCGTAAGCGTATCCATTGTTATTTATATGATAGTCAATCCGTAACGAAGACCTCTCTGAATCTTTTTCACTAACTAGATTGTTCCATTAGGTTTCATATGACGATTCGGTAGACGCATTTTGCAAGAAAGAGTGTTCTCTTACGACCAATAGAATACGGTAATAACATAATGTCAAATTTATATAAATTTCATATTTTTTTTTAAGTCACGTCAATATGAGACCATTATGCAATATGCGCGTCAATTGATGGATGGAGTCGATACACAGGTTTTCTGCATTCAGCGCAATACTTTTGAAACACGGTTTCGCTCTAACACGGTTCGATAATTGGGGAAATCCCCGTCCAACACGGCATTCCTACAACACGGTTTCGTTCTAGCACAAAATAAAATAGACGGCGAACCTATCAGTCATGAAGTCGCAGAAATTCTGCACGATTTTGAACAGAATCTATGGCCGGAATCAGTTTAATATTTAGATGCAATCAATTTAATAAGAAACAGAGTCGAAAGTGTACTAGAACTTGATGAGTCAGAATTAAAAGGACGTTTAAAATTTAATGATAGAAAAAGAGACTAACGAAGACCTCGGATCGATTAAATTAATTCACAATCGATCCTTTAAAATTTAACCCAAAAACGTTTATGGGAAGACGTGAATCTCGTTTGGGTTCCGCCACTGTGAAAAATGTATACAGTACCATAACCAAAAACTTCAAAATGTTTGCTTATACATTCAGGAATATTAGTTTATTATATACAATTTGTTATAACTACTTGTTATATACTAGTTTGTTATAACAATACTATTAACTATAATACTATTGTTGTATATTTTTCTATTAAATTATCCAAGGAGAGTTTATCCAGGAAAAACAAACTTCTGAACCAATCGATTGTCAACAACATAAAATATGATGGAGCACTTAATTTAACAATCACCAGTTTGTTATTTACTGTTTGTGGAAGACGAGTAATACGGCTCATTGATTACGCAAATATATAACTTTTGACTCGATTTCGTGGGAAGGCCCGGCCGGTCAGATATTAATTAAACGGTAATACGGCGCGAGGTAATAACGGCGCGAACGGGGAACTGTAAACCGAATAGAAAATGTATGGTCAGGGGCGGAGGAGAGAGTGAGAGAGGGAGAGAGAGAGAGAGAGAGAGAGAGAAAGAGAGAAAAAAAGAGGAAGGATTTGTTCTGAAAATTTCATTTCGATTTTTTCAAATACCACGCACCGCGCTGCCGCCGCATCCGGGATTAAAAGCTAATTCGAGCGATCCAGTTTAATTGAGCGATTAACGGCTAAATAAAGCCTGGCTTCCCGTCTCTCTCGCCGCGTCGGCTCGCCCTCTCTTTTCCTACCAATGTCCACTTTCCTCACCCTCTCTATCTCCCTTTTAGAACAAATCGTTCGTGATGGTGTCCAGCTCGGTGGAAAATATAATTCAAAGATATTTATGGCTGGATTACCGCTGGAATTGGGTATCTAATATACATGACCGGTTCCGCGGCCCGGCCGGACTTTAACTGTCCGCTACGGGGGTTGCGTATCGACATTTTAAAACCGTACAGCAATCACGATCGCGCGGTAAACGATCGCCGATTATGCGCCGATACGGTACGGTGTCCGGCGCGCGAACGATCCCGTGGCAAACGACAATTTGTACAGCCCGGTTCCTCGTATAATCAGTCCTCGAGCCTCTAAGTGGTATAAAAGGGAACCGGGACAAGAGTTTCCCGGCGGTCCTGGGAAAGGATTAGCCGCAATTGATAGCCACGAGTATGGAGGAACGTGCTTGAATCTGGCGTTACGCACCGGAGCGCAGACCATGGCCAAACTATCCCTGTTGTCCCGAAAGTGTGCGTGCCGTGGAATTTCGGGCCCCGGTTTGTGTATGTGCTGTAAAAAACGATCGTGGCTGGGAATCGTGTAAAAATCAACAGTAAAGGATGAACCACTTGAAAAGTGACCATGCGAAACTATTTTCGGATTCTTTTTCGTTTTTCGAGAGATTATAAATATTAAAAAAAAGGAAAATAATAAACGCCGCAAAGCAACGTTTGGACTCGATAGTTTTATTTGTTCGCCGATATAAAAATGTTTTCTGTCGGCTGGCCGGGGATCTATTTAAATGTAAATAAAAAAGTAGCACGTGAAAGCCTCTTCTGTTACGTTGACTGGAACTTTGATGTTGGAATAAAATGCGGCGAAGGATAAATAGCATTTTTAGTGTTCAGCAGGCAACTTTTGAATATTGTTTTAGAAGCTACGTCAACCGTTTTGTTAGCAACTTGCTATCCATTTACTGTGATTCCTTTGACGCTTTGGTTACAGATTCAGTAACCCCAACAACTCCATAAAATCAAAGTAATTTATTCAGTGAAATAAAAATCGAAAAGTTAAGATGTACGATGCTGACTGTTTGCATTTTATAGATACTAACCTTCGTTACAGTGAATACTTTTCGACTTCAACATTCTTGTTTATCGTAGCCACGCACTTTGGATACGATTTATGTAAAGAATTTTTATCTACCGACAGTTTTCTGCTAGTTCTTTAAAAATCGAATGTCAATAGTTAAGATTTCCTTAAAAAATTGTTTCAGATTAATCTAATGTAACAAGTTCTTTTGACATTATTATTTAAAAGGAAATTATCGAGATCCCCTTGGACACTGTTCAGTCTCATTGTAAAGCCCATTAACGAGGCTTCCGGTAAATAAAGTATTAATTATTGAAGCTTTAACGCTAGAACTACCAAACAGATCAAAATTACTTGTTCTTTATCTTCTTTTTTTTACAGTTGCTGAAATTATAAAAATGTTTCTTTGATATATTTTCCGATGAAAATTTCTTTGTTCGAGCGTGTTATTCTAATAGAAATTGTACGATGTTTGAGAAAATGCAATCTTATCATTGTTACAAACATACTGTGAATTTTACGGATTTATAATAAAAATTGATGGGTGCAATTTGAAGCAGTAAAAAAGGTAAACAAATTTAAGAGCGTCGATGTATTAAAGTGTTTTTATTGGAATTACTTAAGAAAAAAGGAAACTTGGTTTCTTAAAACTATTTTTAGTTTGCATAAAGATCCATCATCTATCTAATCATAAAATAATCCACATTAGTAGTATTTAGGGTTCGGAAGTTCTAGTGTAAAAATTTCTTAGATGCTTCGTTGCTAACAGAAGAGCAAGATACTATTATCTTTGTAAGCTGGAATCTCTAGGTTTAAAATCCTTTCCGGCCGGTTTTCTAATAAAGTAATTTTATCGGTCGTTACGTTCTGATTGTGTCCGCGTCCTTTAAATGGAGGAGCGGTCGTAGACCATACCGAACGCGGAATTAATTAGAAGCAGCTGCCGTTGCGGAGGCTAGGCATGATCGCAAGGTTAATTTTGATCCTGATCCAGAGTTAGGGCCAGACTAGTGTCCAGTGTCCAACGTTCTGCAGTGTCCGGTGGTTAGTGCCGGACCAGATGTCGCCACGGGCGTGACGTCACTGGTTAACTACCCTTTCGCAACCAACACCACGATTGCCGCCACCGCCGCCAACCCCCCGGTACCTTCACCGCACCCGACGGACACGATATACGGGGATGATTCTGATTAATTACCGATAGTTACACAAGCTGACGCCAGGCCGTTGACAACCCTCGTCAACGAACGGCGAGCCTGCCCTCCCCTAGGGCTATCGAAAATCGCATGCCCGATTAACTTCTTTAAAACCGAGCGCCCTCTCGATGAAAAACTGGCGCTTCGCGATTGTTCGCTCGAATACGTATAAAAATTCACGGGCAAACCGAAGGAACGACGACGCGTTCTTACAAAGGAAACACGGATCTTCGTCGAAACGTGGCAAAGTTCGTCCGAAATCGGCCGCCACGGCGAATCCATTTATCGATTCGTCGAGGTTTAATTCATTCAGAGGGCCGCCGGGAAGGATTGTTATGCGAGAAGGGATGAAAACGTGCGAGCACTAGCATCCCCTCGCGAGATGCATCGGGCCACGACCGACCGATCGGACCGCCAATATTTGGCAATTACGAAATATGAGTTTACATTTAATAATTGCGGTAAACACCGGCGGACGCGGCGAGTGGCCACAGGGGGTGGGCCCAACAAGATATGGTCGCACGTTCGTTTGCTCGCTCGCTCGGTCACCCGACCGCTTCGCGTTTGGGGTAAATTCCGATTTACCCTCCGTGATAGGCATTATTCGACGCAACCCGCGACTACGTTTTATTCGCTCCAACACGCCGCGAACCTCTGTTTCCCTTTATCATCGTCCACCGAGATAAATGCCCGCCGCCCCCGAGTTTTTGCCCCCGCGTGGCCGCACACGCGCGAACCTTTCACGCTCGCGTCTGCCTTCGACGTACATTTTTTTTCTCTCTCTGTCTCTGTCTCTCACGTCACTTCCTCCCCCTCGCGCACATTCCCTCTCGCTCTCTTTTACTTTCTCCCTCTCTCTCTCTCTCTCTCTCTCTCTCTCTCTCTCTCGTTCTCGCTCTCGCTCTCTATCCGTCTCTCTTCCGATTCTCCCCTCCACGAGCACCATGGCGTCGATTAAACCTGGGGAACACTTGAGAAACTGTTCGAACGGGGATTGACGGGATGTGGAGACTGTCATAGACGACGGAGCCTCCTCCGCTGTCGCCTTCTAAACCTATATGTATACTATTAATGAGAATATGATCAATACTAGCAAACATTTCCCACGGGATATTTACCGTGGCGCCGGTCCGCCGCGTATCGATACCGTATTTGCGATCTGTCGCGGTTATCGACAGCGACGTTTATTCAAATGTAATATCTCGTCCGCCGACGAAGATTACCTGCTTGGAAAATGTGTCCCTCAGGTACATCGATTTTCCTTTGCCCCGCCGGCTGTCGCGTCGTTCCGTCTCGCGACCCCTTCTTTCACCTACGAATTATCTTTCCCCGACGAGCATTGATAAAAACTTCGCTATCGGTTGCCGCATTAGCTTCTACGTAGCATAGATACGCTGATGATTGCCTGATTTCCTGTTTGACATTCGTGGAACTGATGGTGACAACGATTTCGTCGTAACCGTGGCTGCATAGAGCAATTCCGATTCTTATCTATCGATATTTTCTTGACGGATTTCTGAACGTGATTTTTTGAGATTTTGTACTTGGTTTAATACAGATAGCTGATGGTTTCACAACTGAATACTAGAAAACTTGGATTTAGGTGGGATTTGTGGAACTCATTGAAAATGGAAACAGATTTTGTCATTTCGAAGAACTTAGGTGAATTCTTGCCATAATGCGTGTAAAACTTTGTTGTAAATATCATGTAGTATTTTTCATTTGACTTTTACAGTACGTCATCGTGGAGTATATGCTCGATATCTTTTTTTTATAAAATACTGTTTTAAAAACAATATGTACCGTATTGATACGACATGTGTAAATTAAGAGTGCGAGTGTGGTAACAAAATATTTGATTTGATGTGGGAGATTATTTAAAATAATATTAAAAATATTGTAACAAAAGATCGAAAATAATTGAACTCCAAATTGAAATGTTATTTAAAATAAACATAATTTGAAATGCATGTATTTTATTAGGTACATGTCAGTAGTTAAATATATTTAAACGACAAACAATTTATTTATTTTGACAGATATTATATGATCTCTTGAATTTATTCTGCAATTTCTCTTCATTTATATTTCTCTCTGTAATTCATTTTTATAGCCGAAAAATATTCCTAGCAGAAAAAGATCTTTTTGCCACACATTCCTTCTATGTGTCCTGGGTAACACAGATCTGATTTATATTGAAGATTTACTGGCTATTAATAAGCATTACAAACATTGTACGAATAAATACCATAATTTGTAAAATTAAAAAACTACGAACCCTTTAAACAAATGAAAACATCTCTTGAACAAAATACATCTGTACTTATATTTCAACTACTAGAGAGGTCAAGTGATTAGAGAATATAGCGACTATATAATTAATACAGACAGTTTGCATCAAATGGAAATTTTCCAAGTCTATTATCAGCAACAGAAAAGAAATAAAAATGAATATTTTCTTACAATGAGACTTTAACGAATGAAACTTTGTGTAACATAGTGTGCTCAAATTCTACAAATAAGTTTACAGCTTTTTTATGTCACCTATTCACTTTTGCCATGAATGCATAAAATCAGCAGTCTAATATTCCTTCATAGAAAGATCTTTCGTCAAACAATTTCCTCCGATCGTTTCGTCCAAAAACTCGTAATCCAGCGCGCGAGCACAGCGACACGATTAATTATTTGTCAAGAACAGTGCACAGTCCGCACAGAATTCGAATTATTCCTTGGCGTTTCGTAATCGCCTCGGCGTGGAATGCTCAGCCCAGATGGAAATATCTCTGATAAGCATCGAGCATTTTCTCTGTCCTCGAAGGCTATGGATACGTTCGCGGCGTTACGTAAATCCAGGAGAGAACCTTGTCACTTTTTATTCTCTCGTTTCAAACCCCCTGTTTCTCTCACTCTCTGTCTTTTCAGTCTGCTATACAGATTCTTTCGAAGGGCACGTCAGCGCACGTACAACGTGCTCACACACAGAAACATGCATACAGATACACGCGAGCATCCCTCATTCCTCTTTCGCTTTCCCTTCTGCTCGGTGTCCTACAACAGTTCAAAAAGTTCTCGAGCCACTCTCGACGCAAGCTGTTCCACCAAGGATCTCGCGCCTTTTTCCAATTTCTTAAAGAGCTACGACAATTTATGTGAAGCGTGTTCATAAAGTACTGCCGCCTCGCCGCTGTTCCTCACCCCTCTGCGAGCCTCGCCGAGTTGTAACCCTGAGGAAACCTGGAAACCCAGCCCCGCTCCCACGCCCCTCTTTTTCGCAGGTCTCGGAGTTCTTAAAAGTTACTTCGACCCCGTGTTTCTCGATACTTATTAGCCCACGCGCCGGGGAGAACGCGCGATCGCTTTCGCACGTACTCGCGCGAGTCGACGAGAGAGCGTCGAAAAACTTTCGTAATATAGGGTGGCGCACGGACGCACGCGTTTCCGGTCATAAACCCTTCTCTGTTTGCGTAGCGAGTATGAAAGAATGATGCACCAGAAGCGGGAGAAAACGATGGAGTGAAAATAATCGTGTTGATATTGCCGGACTCCGCAAAAAAAAAAACGGTTCGGATTTCGAAAGATTTTCTTGAGCTAGTCGGCTCGCGACAATTCAATCGACGGAATTCTTGAGTCGATTTCTTTTTAATTGATTTTCCGCGTGATCGATAGAGAGGATAACGGGTTTGCTCAGCTAAGAAACAAGCCAGTTTCTTCTAAGGAAGATCGTGATCGTATGTGGATACTTTAGGAAATTGATTACGGGGGTGGTGAGGGGGTGGCTAGATGGTTTATTGTTCCTCCGCGACGTGGCAGCACCCGTGCCTTGCTCCGACCGAATCCATTTTAAAATCGTTCCTGAGCTCGACGTTCATTTCAATTATACAGTTGATTTAAATTGGTTTTCCTTTTCTCGCGCGATATTGTATTGGTTATTCGGTTGCCATGATATTTCAGTCGTTTGTTGTTCAATAAAGAAATGTTTGAGACGGAAATGCATTGGATGCAAAATATTTAGACACGACCAAAAATCTAGTTATACAATAAAATTGCAATTTGAATACTTCAATTTCTTTTATAAGCTTCTCCTTTTTTTCGGCGATACTGATATTATGGACAATGTGAATGGACAATGTCACAAATAATAATTTGAAGTACTAGTTACATTTAGGTCTTTTTAATTTAGTACATTCTTGATTTAATACCAATTCACTTTTTTGGCACGTTCTCCTGTTACGTTGTTAGAAATAACATAATTACTATGACGTCCGATTCGTAAACCATTTATTACGCTATTATTCCATTCGCTATTATTCTATTCGCTATTCTATTCCATTTACGCTATTATTATTCTTTATTATTGTTCTATAAAATTTATTCCCGTGAATTGAAACGTTCCCGAAATTGATTAAAAATTGGTCCACAAGATGTCCAGCATTAAAATGCAATTTTTATATTTCAACCAAATAATATAGAAGTCAGTTTCGTAATGTTTCTTATATAATAATAAAGTGTTTGATCTATCTATTTTGTTTCACAAAAAGCACTGATTTCAAATTTTTCTTCGGAATATTTATATGCTTTTCTGTACGTACTGTTTCATAGCTTCGGTCGGAAATGTTTAAAGAAAAGCGTATCGGTCTTCAGAGACCACTATAGTTACCCAGCACAAATACGCAAACGTTTGCAAACCATATAAGTTTCAGACATAATATCAGTTACCAAACTATTAGCATTTCTCGGTTCTATATCGGGCCAGTCTCGACACATTGATTGTTGCATTAATAATAATATCTACAATATCTAATAATATCTATTTTACCGGTTTACATTATTTTCGTTAAAGTCACAAACGAGAATACGACGGAATTATTGTATAATATTGTTACGATTTTCTCTGATATTGTGAACGTTTCTAGACCTCCTTGTCGGTGAACACATTTATTTATTAAATCATAGAAGAACTATCAAATTAAGTTTTGTATTCATAATTAACTATAAATCTAACCGAATATCGAATTATTTATATGTGTGTTTTCTTTTACGGCTATCATCGATCTGCTGATCATCTTTTTGGCAACAAGTATTGTTGACCGAAAACTAGGATCTCGATTTGGAAGTCGACTTCTCTTGGTTCTCCATTTCAAATCGCTGGGGAAGGAAACTTCATTACTACTATCATTGCACATTATCGCACAGTGGACAAAAATCAGAATACATTCATAAATATCCGAATGTTGATATATATTTGTAAAATATAAAATTAGTAATGAAATTTTACAAATATGTTGCAATTAATCTGATTCAATATTTTCTATTTCGGTATTGTCAGATTCACTTATGACGATTTGCAGATCGTCAGAAATTCTTGATTGGATTTCCTTTTTCATCCGTAAGGATAGATAACATTCATGTAGCAGTTTGTTGCAAAAAATTATATACAGAATAATAACAAACTGCGCAACATTTTTAGTCGTAAATTGTAAATTCTCTTAATCGTAAATAAAAATTATTCATGCTTTTGTTCGAATTCTCCACATTTAGGGTACGACAAACACTCTTTAATACTCGTCAACAAATAACAATGTATATTGAACAAATGAGCTGGTTTTCTAATAATTAGTTTCAGATGTTCATTTAATCGTAACAATTTTGTCGGGATTCGTAACAATTGTTTGTCGATTGACGATATCAGCGAACAATTGGTTCGATCTCGAGCAACAATTTTTCGATGTCTGTCCACCACAGGCGGCAACGAGCATCGTAAAAATATTGTAGCAAATTCTGAAATAACTTGGTGGGAGGAAACGCTTTGAACCACAAAGGTAGAAACCGCATCGAACGATAAAAATTAGAGCGGCTACCGACGCTAGCCAATCCGTTCCAAGAAACATAGGGGCCAACAAAAATGAATGAAATCCCCACGCTAATAACTCTGAATAGCTAATACCGCGATTTGCGTAAAATATTCAGCGCGCGGCGATTAATCGCGAAACTTAACGGCCGGTCGGCCGGCACGGGTCAGCTCAGCGAAGTCCTCTCATTTGGAATTCCCGGTAATGCTGGGAAAGAGCTGGCGGGGACACGGGATCCTCGGAATTCCTGTTCCGCGTTCCGTCGCGCCGGAGTTCCTCCAGGATCGTGTACACCGTTGAATCGGTTCTACACGGGAAGCAAACGGTGTCGGCGCGCGTGGGAAGCGTTCCTCCACCCACACTGCTAAGAGACCGGGGCCATGGTTGCGCCGATAGAGCCGGCAAGGAGGATTTCTACTTTCCTCTTTTCCAATTAAAATTCAACGCCCGTCGGACAGGCCGCGTAATTGGCCGAGATCTCTTTAAGCGGGAAAATTACCCAGAAGGGCTTGTCGAGCGGCAAAGGTTTTAACAGTCGGCTGTAAGATGGGCGGCCAGGGGAGACTAGGGGAAGGCCGACGATCCCCCCCCCCCCTCCTCCCGGCGACACTCTCGGGAGAGCAAAAATCCTGCCAATAAATAAATTTAAATACATGAATATCTAACTCATCCCCAATGTGCCGTGGCCTGATCGCGGCTTTGCGGGCTCATCCGACGGATACCGATGGATGGCGGCCACGACATCGCGACGAGATCGCTCGTCTCCTTCGGCACGAGTTGGCTGAACCAGTTACTACACTCGCCGCGCGGTCATCTTCGATTAATTCCTCCCATCGGCTTTCGCGGGGCGGTGGTGCCGGTTACTGTGCGGTGACCAATTACCGTGCCTTTGGTTTATTTTCGGGTATAATCAACTTGATATTTACTGAACGAAGTATATTAAACTTTTCTATCCAAAAATGAACAGAACTAAAGGACAAAAAGATTTAATTTATCTTCTCCGTCTAAAAACGAACCAGAGGAACAGCAATTGGCCGTCCCACAGTAATCGGCTCCGCTACACTATCTAGCGAGAACTATGTCTAGCAGACTTTTAAGAAACGGTTGTGCTGCGTCGTCGGGCGCACAGAAGCGGCCGTTACAGACGGGAACATTGGTACCCGTAATTACCGGCAGCGAGCCGCTTTCATCGAGCGATACCGTTTTTCCGCGCCGCGGCGGCGGCGGCGACGGCGGCGGTCCCGACATCACAGGCGCGCGCGCGCCGAAGAATCAAATGCGTGTCTCAATTAACAAAGTACACCGACGCTGCCGACTCTCTCGCGTCGCGGAAAGAGAAAGCCCGGCGAGAAAGAGAGCAAAAAGATGGGGAAACCAGGGGGTAGGGTTAAACAAAAAAGGAAAATGAGCAGGAGGAGGAGGGAGGGGAAAGAAATTCCGCAACAACCCTTCTACCCTATTCGATTCTACCCCGACGCCGCGCCGGAAGCTCGGTTTGCGCCGCTCGCCACTGACGTCATGAGCGTCTCTGAGTGTTCCTGTGCCGCCACCGCTCCACACCCCCACAATCGTCCCCCCCAGCTGCCCCCCACCGTCGTCCTTTCCGCCCCACTCCCCGGACACCGCCATAAAATCATGTAATTAGCTATATACCTCTTGTCCGTATTGCTCTGTCAGTGGTGCGGTGCGGTGCACTTTAGCGGTACGAGGAGGGGTGCAGAGAAGAGGGTCGGTCGACGTACAGGAAAGCCGGTGGAGGACGGGTGCGGATGGGGCAGGGGCACGGGGGCCGGGAGGGCTCGGTCCGGGAAAGGGGAACGGGGCGGGCGGGCTTGGCCGGGAGAGGAGCGAGGGGGTATGAAGTACCCGCTAATTAATACCCTTAATTGCACCGACCCCAGCCTACAACCGTTGCCAGGGCTGTACGTAGCTAGAATGCTCCACGGTGAACTCGTTTCAGCCGATCGTCGCTTCGCTTGTCGTCTTCGATGAACTTTGACGGTGTGGATGCACTCTCTACTCGAACTGGCTGAATTCTACGCTCGGCTTCGATCCGGTTCTACCGAGTAAGCTGGTCAGAAATTTGTTCGACTGTTCGGACAGTAAGGCGGCCGAACGAATTCTTGTTTCTTTGTAACGGAAACACCTTCTTCTTACATAATCCAGGTTATTAGTGAAGCGTGTTATCGTGGAAACACCGGTGAAAAGGAAGCCGATACTGCCGTGGACGAGAAATTTTGATCGAGTGTGCTACTTATACCTTTTGAAGAGTGCGAATACAGGATTATTAAGACCGGATGCAATGGAATAGTTGTAAGACATGCCTGCATCACTTGATACGTAGTGGAACCTCGGTTACTTAATCACAATGCCAGGTTTTATCTTTCTTGATTTGTAAATAGTAAATCGTTTTGCATATGAATCGTCTTAGATTGAACTGATTGCATGTGATATATACTTGGACAATAGAGGATTCTGATAATGTCGAACCAGTTAATCGAGGATTTATTGTGTTGCTATTTGGAATATTAATCTGTTGCAGTATGTCGATATCTTTTTTATGTGGACGATAATGCATCGCCGACGTGACGGTTGGAAATTGGGCGAATTAGTTTGTCGAGGATCGGTTTTCATCAAAGGTATACAATTATTGTAAGAGCAACGAGCTACAATCTTGATCCACTTTCACTTTTTATTAATAATTGTACATGCACAAAATATTTGATAGTATTCATGTAATGCGAATGCATTTCGGATTTGATCAATGTAATGTTTAGAACGTAATGTGTAATTGTTACCCACAATAGTAGACCCAGATATTGAAGTTAATTGATCCTAATCTGATCTTGGAGCCTATTTTAATTAAAATATACGGTATTGTATGTAGTAGATGTAAATCATTGATAATTAACATAGAGAAAAACGTAATTTCACAATTTCAATCCTTAACCCTTTGCACTCGAAGCTATTTCAACCGTAAATCTAAAATAATTCTTCTGACTTATACTATTTTTATTTCACATGAAAAAGTGCATCTTGTGCATGTGAAATTGACTCTTGTGACTCGTACAACGGTTACGCTCTTTGTAAACTTTGCTTATGTAAAAATTATTTTAGAACGTGACATCATCAATTCTAATGGTGCCTCAGAGTCGCCACTCGAGTGCAAAGGGTTAAATTTGCTATCGTTTGGAGCAACTTCTGATGTAATTACTGGCTTGAATTTGATGCTCAGAGCAAAACCCACTTTTAAGTAAGTAAAAAATCTTTTCTGTTGTTCACTAATCACCTATATATGGTGCATTGATGTATGGATATCTTCAATTACAGAACAATTCATAAGCAATCAGAAATGATTGCTTACTTTTTTGTACTGTCTCTTGCTACAAATGTAATGCTGCTAGATGATTTGACAGTTATAATTTTGTAACTTTTTAGATGTAGTGATCACATGATACAGAGAACTTATCTCCTAGCATTTGCAACGATTATTTTGCTAATAAATCACTATCAAAGTTAACTTGTTGTATCCATTATACTTATTATATATACTTTGAAAAATATCAGGCTATATCATTTTGAATCGATCTATTTTTGCTATCATACCTTTCTGTACCTGGAATTGACAGTTCTTCTACACTAGACAACTATAGTTCTTCACTATAAATATTCTGCTGGCTATTGGCAGATTATTCTATTGAACATATAGTTTCTAACATTTCCAGTCGCGATGTATATTATATCTATAAAAATATCTACAAATATTCTATCTACAATTTCATAAAAGATTCAGACCATAGTGGGAAACAAGTCCTACTGCAATATTTTTTCAAGAAGCTTTCGCATTTGGTGTATCATTGTTCAATTAAATTATTCTGTCGCGTGTTTAACCCTTTTCTGTTCCCATTTAAAGTAACAATGCTGGGATAGGACGACCACGGGATAGCACGCTTAAATTTATCGAGCCCGAGCGGAGCTTTATGCCCGACCGAAGAGAATAATAAACCACAAAATCTATCATTGAAATAATTTTTTATCTGATTCTAGTGTTTAAATCGCAGTACGTAATACAGATTCCATTATATCAATTCGAATAAAGCAAGAGCATTTCGGAGTGTTCAGTTTGGCGGCAGACATTAAGATTCCGAGCGCAATGGAGCGCTAGGCACGACGAAGGGTTAACTAACTCGGAAAAGTATTCGGCTAGATCCATTGCGCCGTTTTTATTACTCAGCTTAAGATCATAGTTCGGGACTCTCGTGCAATCTCAGCTGTCGTATAGTTGCCGGGTCGGCCGTTAATCTCCGCCGTTCCGGTGATCCTTTTCCTGTTCTTATATTTTTTCTGCTCCCGGTAACCCCTGTAGCCGAAGTTCCACGTGGCATTTGTCGAGGGCGGCCTGTAAATCGGTCCGACACATTTTTATCGTTTCACCGCGCGCAAAAATACTACGTCGGGCTGCTCTTAAGTTCGCACAGCCGTAGGTGTACCTTATGAAGGGACGAGGCTGAAATGTGAACAGAATCGGGAGAACGGAAACCGGGAGGGGGAGAAACGCGGCAGATCGTCTCCCATATCGACGCCGGCGTTAAGTTATGGTGCTATCCGAGCAACATGTCGCCGGGCTTGTTCGACAAACTTTTCAATGTCGATATATATTTCCCGCGGCCGCCCTTTTATGAGCTGTTGAGCTAGTCTTTCGAACCGCTCAGCCGCTAGCAGACCGATTCGCCGTATCGATCTCCCGTTTTGTTGTTGAGCGCCGCTCGTTCCTTTCACGCGTAACGTAAAATGCCGTTTGATTCCACCAATACCTTTTAAATTAACACTCGGTTGCAGGGAATCGAGCGTCTACAATGTTGGTATTATTCATGTCTTCAACATTCATTCGACAATATTTCTCTACGACCTACGAGTATTTAACGCGGTGGCTGGCTATCTTTTGTCGTTAAACATTAATTTTTGTCATCGTATTTTCGAAACTGAATTTCGTTGGAATCTATGGGACTAAGATGGAGTAACAACTGTGGTATTGAATACTCCGGAAAGTTGTCTCGTTTTCCAGAAAAATTTCTGATTCGAAAACACTTCTTTTCTTACTCTGAAAATTCAAACATAACCTTTTAGGTACGGCTGAATTCTGCGCGAGGCTATTTCTCTGGACGGCAGAGTCTGATATGTACTGTACAAAGTCTGATACTGTATATTCTGTCTGTATATCGTTAAGACTGTTGTAAATCGATGCGAAGACAAAAGAAGTGTGAAACAATGCATATGAAGACGATTGTTTGATTCAAACGATGAGCGAGTGAGCTACTAGAGTAAGCCACTATAGTAGCGCATCGTTCAGAGAGATGACGTCCGCGAAAGCCACTATATAGCGGCGCGTCGTTCTGAAAGATGACATCCGAGGAAGCCACTATAGTGGCGCGTCGTGCCTAAAAGGTTAATCTCTCATTTCCTCGTGAACGAAACAACTTTCCGAACGACCCAATGGATTCGAATTTCGCATTTTTGCGTCGATAACTAAATTACTTTAGCTTTATGCGACTCTTTCAAGAAGCAATAATGTTCACACCTTTGTGGAATTCTTTCGATCGAGATGTTTTGTAGGGATTATTTTTGGGGGATGGTTCCTGCGCTTCGCAAGCTTCAAAACGGGAGGAACAATATAATCCTGTTATTATTATATAAAATTGACCGAAAATCTTTTTCAGATCGTAGCGTTTCATATTAATTTTTTGGGAACGGTATTCGAGCCTCGATAGGTGAAAAATGAAATTCAGTAACTCGAGGCGCGTAAACGTTGTAATTCGATGAACAACATCGCGGATATTTTCACCATTTTTAAATGATCAAGAAATGTTTTTCCATATCGTGACGGTATTGATTTTTGAGAACGGTTTTCGAGATTCGTACGGGGGAGGAATGAAAAAGAGTAATTCCAGGCGCGTAAACGTTGTAATTCGACGAACAGCGCGTCGCGGATGTTATGGAGCCGGTGCGTTATGGGGCGTTTAACGAGTGCGGTTAACCAGCTCGCCGGAAAACACCGATGTCGTCTCTAATATATACGGGTCGCGTTCGCGGCGACCCTGTCTGAGCATATGTTGCCAGTTTCCACTGGTCTTGGCAGCGTTCTTGCACTGCTCGTATGTCCCGCGCCGCATTTCTCAAAGAAGATTGCAATAATCCCTATTTAACTCGTAGAAAGATCAGTAATCCCTCGTGATCGAGTGCTAATTAAATGGGAATTAAATGAATGCGCTAGCTTCGTTTATGCGTTGTGACGCATCAACGATTCTACGCAGTGCATCACGTGTTGGGAATTTTCAAATTACTAATTAATGTTCCTACGAACGAGCAGTTCCTTCTTAAATCAGTTAATATCAGGGATGTGAAATAATTGCGCGGAAAATCGCGTGGAACGATAAATTAGGTTAATTCAATCTAAGTATGTTCGACTGTCTCTAATTAGCTGCGTTCCACGTCCGGTGTGCAACGCGCAAAATTATATAATGAAATATTATTGAGTCAAGGTTTGCTATGGAATAAAATGGTGTAATGGTAATAGTTATCTTTGTTACAAAAATCAAGAGCTACGATGCTTTCCCAAGAAACGAAAAATTCGTGGTATAAATAAACGAAGGTGCAAGTGCGCTAATATCGTAATTAGATTGTAATCATTCGCGTAAAACAAAATTTTCTTTACGTGGCTTACAATTTTACAATTTCTCTCAGTTATTTTATGTAGGTGAAAATGAATAGAGTCGACCGATCGGATAAATCGGGACCGCGATTCGAACCCAGATCTTTCACCGCTTGCCGGGCGACTGCTTTAATCGATTAAGCTATCCCGGCCGACCGATAGCACATTCTCTCCTAGTCTTTATAAACACAACGCGTTAGAAATATGCTGGACTCTTATATTTGATACACAGAGTCCCAGTAGATTATCCGAAAGATCGGAGCAAGCATCGATCTTCTTATGATCGAGTATGAAGAAATGAAATTCTTTTTTTTTCAGTTGTGCCACGAATGCTGGGACACCCTGTATATTAACACAAAAGTGAAAAAGCGATTCAAATGAATAACACTAATCACAAGTTCGTATATAAGGAAGAATATAAGCAAGAATACATATAAGTTTAGTGGCAAGACTCTCATAGTACTAAGGAATCTTAGGACTTAATGGCGATAGAAGCCTACGCTCACCTCAAAGCTTTGATGTTTTTTGAGTTGGGTCTACCAACAGAATCTGAGTCCTTTTTAAAACGCGCTCTGGCCACGAAACTTTGAGGTCTCTCGCAAGTGTGTACCAGAGTTTCAAATTCTCGTTTCAGATAGCTTCTTTGAGAGCATTAGGGTCTGTTTGAGGTGGTTTAGTTTTTGAACTTTTTGGATTCGGAGATGCAGCCCTTTCGAGGTCCCTTAAGGTCCTCTCCACGTGATTATCCTCCAACATTTTTTACCGAGCGAGAATGTTGCGGATCGAAATTTCGCGAAATCCACGAAACGAATTTCAAAAACACTCTTCATTCTGCTCTAAACACGCGTGCGAATCGATGGGATCGTAACGCAGTATCGCAACGTAATACTGTAACACTCAATTTCCATACAGTTGATCGTTTCCCTCGCAATAATGCTTCATCGGTATAATTGAATTTGTACATTGGACGATATCAAATCGACCGGTTTTTAAAGTTCCCGGATAATGAGAGGAACAGGAGAGGGAGACGGAGCGAGAGAGAGAGAGAGAGAGAGAGAGAGAGAGAGAGAGAGAGAGAGGGATAACCGGCGGATCGTTATAGAATCCACTTATTGGATGCGAACGTTCACCGACATTTTGATAAATTTGCGAGAGCACACGCGTGCGCCCGGGCACTTCGCATAGACGCGATCAAATAGACACGATTAACGACTCGATCGTTAATTATCGTTCGGTAAATAACGGGTGCTCCCGCATCGGCAAATTGGTCGAGTCGCTTTAATTGAACGCGAACTCATTTTCAAGTGGCGACGCGGAATACCTTTTTATCCTTTAGCCCCCGGAAACGTTTCTCATAATCGAATTTCGTGCGTATCTAAAACACTATCATTGCGCGAGCACGAGCGCGCGTGCGGTTCGGCCGCGTTCGCGCATGCTTTTATTATTCAAGCTATCACGATGAAACCAACACGTTATCGAGCGCGGATGCGATTAGGTTTTGTTGGTGCTCAATTACCGCATATTATTCGGGAATTCAAGTTGATATTCAGACCAGACCGCATCCAATTTCTCCCGTACGAGTTCGTCATTAATTAATTGTACGAAACGCGAACCGGCACCGGTCAATTATACGGTGACGTCCATTGTCAACGAAGAAAGATTCGTCCCAGGAATGCGCAATTACCGATCGATCCGTATTTCGCCGTTCATTCGGCCCCGCTCCGGCTCTGTTAACTCGCTCGCGCGCCCGCTCGCTCGCGTTCGAGATTATCCCGGTGCTCGATTTTACGTAGAAGTGAATTCGATTCGCCGAGGCTTCCGGCGTGAAAGCGAGCCAGTGTAACTCCGCTCCGTGTATATTATTAACATGTAATTGAATGGCGTAAGCTTGCACGGTGCCGTATACATATATATGTTCCATTGTGCGAAGTCGCGTGAGCGCCGCAAGTTAATTAAGAGTCTCTAATGAACCAGCCGCACCGCAAACGACGGCAGCCCGACGCTAGCGTCTCGATCGATTAATTAAAAATCTTGCACAGCATCGTCGGCAGGCGACGCCGTAGACGCGCTAGCCTCGAAACTTGCAACCGCGTCGCGCATGTACACCTTCCACCGAACGATAATAAGGATGCCCATTAATCCTGTCCCACTGTATTCTCATTCGCCGCGAGTATTATGCAACTTTTTTCATCTGCCCGGCGAAACACATATTTTCATTTCTTCCCTGCCGTGCCCGCCCGTATCGCTCCGCAACGTTTACCTTGACAAATATTATTATAGTAGAATCGATTAAAATGCGATCAATCGTTTCCAATTATCTCAAACTTCTCGAACATTATTAACAACTGCATTTTTACGATTTATTTTCGCATTTTGCTGTCGTCCGATTTGCTTCGCAATCTATAAGGTGTTCCGGATAACGGTATTCTTCGCGAAAGAAAACGAATCGAAAACGCAGAATTAATTTCTTGACACGAGATTTATTATATTTTAATGACTGTTTTAAAGATGTCTGATTTTTTATTTTGTCACAATTAGATTGTGGATCCTTATGCAAAATAAAAATGTTCTGAATCAATTATAGGGGACAGAAGTTAAATGCATGTCTTCTTCTGTTTCCATAAATTGCAGGGAATGTCAGAATCATTTAAAATTCTTTTAATGTCAGTTTGGCATTTCACCGAGTCATTTTTATTATAAATACTTTTTATTATTTTGTTAATATTATTTTGTTCACACATTTACACCCTATACATATATCTCAGCACATATAGGGTAAATATGCCTAATATGGGACCTATATTTTCTTAAATCATAATTTTCGATTAGAAACGCTTTTATTAAAAGTAGATATACACGTTTAAGAACGAAAATATGTATTCTTTATCTATCTATTGGAAAATGCAGAGACAAAATTCCGTTTCTTCTTAACAAAGGAAAAACTAAAAGTATGCAAATTCGCATATTTTGAAAACGGTTTCCTAATATAAGAAACAGTTTGGTTTTTTCGGGAAATTTATTTTTTTGCACACGTTGATCGTATATTGTAATAAATCTTAAACTTCATTGAATGCACTATACAATAATATTTCTATATAAAAACAACTATACACTTGCCATTTTTAAGATATTTGTAATGTAATCGTATTAAGCAAGTTTATCATACAGGTACTGTGACTTTGTGACTTGAAACTGGATATAAACTAGATATAAAACCCTCCCATATTTTGTATCTGGCAATACATGTCTGAAATAAGTTACATTTTCTTATAAATATCCGAACCATTTTCTGAAATAGAAAAAAGATTTGCTACAAACGAGTCTTCACTAAAGAAGATTTTAAAGATCGAACTTTCCAACACGATGATGAAATGCGTGCAATGATGAACAGAACGTTTGTATCACTGTAATGGATTTCTTCAAAGTCCCGCGACGATTTTCAACGTAAGCTAATCGTCATCAAAGGATCGTTTCAGAAGTGCTATAAAATTGCAGACTGCGATGAACCAAACAGAATAACAACAACAGAAAAGCCGAGACGAGAGACAAAGCTTTGGAACGATTTTTAACGCAACCTCGTCGCTAAAGCATCGTGTCAAGGGTAATAGAAAAATTCTAGATTGCTACTCATTATAGATATGAGATAATAAGCACCGGGTATCAGTTGGAGAGGCTCGAGCAGCTCGTTAGAACGATACTCGGTTGATCAACCGTCGCGTAGCGAATAGTTACAGTTTGCAACACGAGCGTGAACATTTGAGCCTCGTTTAGAGCCGTCGCGTCGGCGTGGCGCCGCTTTCAAAGCGCCTGCGAACGCTTCTCCAATATCCGATCACGTGCGTGGCGTTCCTTTTCGTTTCGGAATTTCGCAGTCAGGGGGGAGGAAAGTCGATGGTTAAACGGCTGTGTATTTACGAGGAGAAAAGTGGCGGCAAAGTAGAGCCGACCAGTATAATCCTATATAATTGGCGCGATACGATCTAGCGAGTTAGGAGAGAGCTAATCGCGATTGTCACGCATGACGAGAAGACGAAGGGTACCGAATCGATGTTGGCCGACGTAACTTGCACTTGTCGGGAGCAAAACGTCTCGCGAGACGTTGCGGATCGGCGAGGAAATAGAGGGAGACAAAGAGAGAGAGAGAGAGAGAGAGAGAGAGAGAAGGGAGAGAAAGAGAGAGAAAGAGAGACGTCCACCCCTCGGTGAACTTTATTGGGCCACGGTGGCTGGTTAAGTCTATAAACTATTATACTTTTACGCGCAGTTTTATCGTCGCAATTTCCAACTTCGTATTCGAAGGGACGTGGACGGGTCGGGACCGTTTCTCGATCCGTCCGGCGCAGAAATAAGAATCTCGGATACAATTTTTTCTGCTATCCAGTTAACAAATACTACGTTACGAGACGATCCGCGAAGGTCACGACGCGGATTATAGTTTTATAGACCGTAATAATATTGTTCTGCCACGAGCAATTTCCACCGGAACCAATCGGTTTCTGATTAAGCCCGGCAGCGACGCTGTAAATCTTTCTGTGATTCGCGTTCGATGGTAGCACGACTGAAATTTTATCGATCGTTACCAGTATAATCTATTCATCGTCGCGGTTCTAGGGATCCTTCGACTAACACGTTCGTGCTAATAAACAACTCTGTTCTTGATCAAGATTTTCGTTAATATTTTTATTAGTAGCTTATTCAGCGGGTTTACGTCTTTTAGTGTAGAATGTGACAGAGTATTTCTAAATACGGCATACGATTAGAAGTATGTCAACAGAAAACAAAGTGTAAAACATAAGGGTATGATATATATATATATGACTGAGGCTATATACAGGGTGTCTCAAAATTATGGTACTTCCGGGAAATGTGAGGTTTCTCAGATCATTTGAAGTAACTTTTTCCTTAGCGAAAATGCAATCCGCGGTTTTGTTTGCGAATTATTAACGAAAAACAGTGATCAATGAGAGACGAGCTTGGTTGGATCGGCCGCTTAGGCAAGCTCACTATCTTTCGTCAATAACTCGTAAACAAAAACGCGGATTGCATTTTCGCTAAAGTAAAAGTTACTCCAAATGACCTCAGGAACCTCTCATTTCCCTGAAGTACCATAATTTTGAAACGTCCAGTGTACACGATACACGGAGAAAATTCTGTTCTTTTATGAAAAACGCTCCTTTTTTGTTTACAAATTTTCAGTGCACAAATCAATTTTTATCGAATTCTTCATGATTTTCTTACGTCTATTAGTACTGTTCCCCTATTTTCTTTCAGCTTAAAAATGGAAAATGATGATGAGCCGGTTACGATTACTGAATTGCACGAGGGAAGAATGAAGAACGCCGACATTGTTGCGGCTACCAGATATGGAAAATAAAGAACCAAAATCATTATTATATTGAAGGTACAAGATATCTTATCATTAGATTATCTTTATGCTAAATAAAAATTTTCCAAAACGATTGTAGAGGACGGAAATGAAATAAATTGAATTATTTCTTTGAATAATTTTAATAAACTGAAAATAGTGTAACTGTATTGTTAAATTCTTTTTACGTGTTCGCAATTTTACATTTCAACTACACATTTTTATCATAAATGCATAAAATCCGCAGTCTATCCAGCGTTCATTCAAGTCAATCACCATTTTTACATAACGCGATTTCTCATATAACGCGCTATGTAATAAAAATAAAATATATAAAAACGAACACATTAGAACGTAAATTTAAGCGATTTAAGCGAAAGTGTTTCGTTCATACAAGATAACATTACTTTTCGTGTTACAAGATGAACATTTTCGTGGAACACGATTTCCTATGACACAAATTCGTAGAACGCACAGCCACGAGACTCTACTTTTATGCATTAATGTGATCCTTATTTTTCGACATTCTAATTTCTCTTATTATACCTAAATTATGATATTTGATGAGAAAATGATGTTTGCAACATTTAGAGAATTTCAAGATTTAGTCAGAATTTTTGTAACTGATGCAATACGGGGAATGAAACCGAAGCTCGGAATCTAAATTTTCCTTGAGTAAGGCAAGGGGTGGAAACTTGGCACCGGATGTTTAATTTGGTTCCAGGACATTTCTGACCTCGTTCGATCCTCTTCATCAAAGTCTGCGTTACCGAAGCGACATAGTAATCGAAACAATCTGTGGTTAGGCGAGTCGAATAAAGAATATCATTCTCTTGCGCTCAAAAAACCAATTAATCGTTTAAATTATTATTATTTATTAATTGACAGATGTGAGCCCTTGGCGCAAGAAGAATCTTAAAACAAAACGTGAGAGACCTCGCAACGATGCGAAGTACATAATGAGGTTATGTTGAAAACGTGCTAACGAGATAGAAAAATCAAATAAATCTTTGAAATGATTAAACATCGATGAAGATTTAAAGAGTTAAATTGACCATAAAGTGTTCTATGAAATGCTTCTGAGAGGATCAGCCGGTGCCTAAGAGCTACCGATGAAAGATTTAAAGGTAAGCTGGATAAAATGAAATGCGAAATAAAATAAAATAAAATGAAAACGATGGAAAATTAATTCTAGACAGAAAGGTTGGCTTGTACTCTGTATTATGGGCCGTATGATTCGAATAAAATTGTATCGGAATAGCATTTCGAATACAGTAAATTTTATTCTGATAACTTTTCAAATATATTAACCCAATGAAATTTTATTTAAATAAATTTTCGTTCGAATAAATTTGCATGTATTGTATTGTAAATTGTATTGTCGGCACCGGTCAATACTTATGCAGCACAAGATTTTTTGGTTTACAGTTTTACTCTTCGATCAATAGTTACGTATCTGAACCTTGTAATTAAATTGCGGACCCTTATTCAAAATAAAAATTATCCTTGATAAATTTATTTGCTCGAAAATAAACAAAATAAAAGAATGAAAATATTTAAATATGTCTTATTCGATAAATATAAATTTAATTATGCGTGAAAACAAACCAGAGGCACAGCAATTGGTCAACCCACCGTAATCGGCTCCGCTATCTTACATCATGGTCCAAGATTTAGTAAATCGCCGATTCAAAGTTGATATCGAACAGTCACTGTATTTATCGAGCAATCGAATCTCAAACGTGTCGCGTCTCAATTAAATGCGACAATATTGTAGATCGCAAAATTAACAGCATTGTGCTCTCTACGCTTAGTAAATCTGTCCGTGGTTTTGGGGGACGAGGCGTGGGTGGTCGAAACAACGTCTCTGTGACTTTCGTCGGGATCAAAGTGTCCGCGAATAACTGGACCGCGAGCATGGCAACAGTTCAGCAAAAAGTAAGAATACCAATAACAACAATGTACTTTGAGGAGAGAACGGACGAGAGATAACACCCTTCGCAGAAAGGGTGAAGGAAGGGAGGAGAAAATAAAAGCTGGATGTAGTTATACCTAAGCCGAGCCAAATGAAGTAAATAGTCTGAATGCCAGCGGTACTAATTAGTTATATAAAGGGCTCCTTACAAGCCGGGAGCTCGGAAGCTTATACCGTTAATTAACATACCTAGCAAGGGTGCCAGCCGCGGCGCCAGAGCCGAAGGCTTCCCCGTGAAATAAACCTCGGAACTGAAGAAACATTATCGGGGTAAGTTTGTCGTTGCTTTTCAGCGAGCGTTGAAATACGAGCGATCCCTCCACGTCGCTGTCGATGATACGCCGAATCTTCGATCGGAAAATTACCATGCAAAGTGCCGCGTAATCTTACCCTGCTACCCGCGACGACGCGCGACGTCTTGAACCTTGTCCTACCATCGACGATTACGCAATCAATTTTCTTTATTGGACACCCACACATTTCTCTACGGTTTTCAAACTTGACGCGCGTTAGATTGTGAAACCGTGTTCACCGAAACATTCTCTGTTTGATCGGAACGTCATTGAACCAATTAGTTGTTTTTGACGGATATACTAATCATGATGAAATGACAATATTTTGTGTTATGACGAGCATACTCGTCCTGAATAAATTGCATTATTTTGTTTGGATTTGCTGTTCGTAAATTTGAAGATGTTTACAATGTTTGGAAGTCAAGACGGAAATAAAACGAACGAACAAAAAAATATAAATAATTATTATGTATGTAGTGTGAACAAAGTTACTATGCGACACATTTTAAGTACACACTTTTCAGAGTTCGCAACTGCTAGATGATTAACCGAAGTATGAACTGCTAAAGATGGACAAATTTTTCTATGAATTTCTTTTAAACGATGAAGGCAATATTCTTCAAATTCTTGGGATATTTAAATACGTTGCTGAAGCAACTAAATAGAGCTTTTTTAATAAAAAAGGAACGATAAATAATATTGATATCAGAAGTCTTATGAGTATACCTTGACTGTCATTTTATACATTGGTGATAAAATTATTTGCTGAGATTTGAAAATTAATTTGTATGCTAATTCATTAGTGGGATCCACGAAGCGTAAGAATGTTGAAAAAATGACAGCAAAGTATTAAGTTCAACATTGAAAATTTGGAGAAATATTTTGAAGAAAAATTTCAAGAATTATTGAAACAATATTTATGATTTAAAAATCCTGTTTTACATTGGTAACATACAATTAGTACGTCACTGTTTTCAATTGATTGTTATAGGATTAACAGGACGCGATTAGGATCAACAGAATCGAAAGACCCGTATTGAGATGTAAAGATTGGAAAAATAACGAACGGTAGCATTCGGTGACATAATTAGATAACAGTTTAAACTAAAAGTTACATCATCGAACTATTAACAATTATTATTAACATTATACCTTGGAAGCTGTCGCATAAAAATATGCATTTTTCTCGGCAGTCAAATTGAGCTTTCCGAGTCTTATAGGATTCCTTTGAGGTGTGAAGCGCGTACTTATTATTAGGCGATCGAATTGTATAGATTTTTGTGCCGTTTATACTTTGTGATGCGCCGAATGATGGTGACGTTTTTAACACCGAGTGTCGATGAAGAACGGAGAAAGCAAGTTTGTGATCCGTCAAACTTGCTCCGAGTCTACTCGTTTTTATCCTCCTAGGCGATCTTATCAAATTGCGTGCTCGAGTCATCTTCGCGACTCAGATCCTCGCAACTGGTTCTTTGTCAACTGAGCCGCGATATATGTCATAAAGGATCCCTGAAAGTGGCTCGTTCCGTATTCGATCCGTATCCAGGCCACACTACGGGCTATTCGAGAACAACAGGAACGCAATTATGCGGGATGCCTATCGTTAGGCGCGCCGGAATATCCTCGTAAAAACGAGGAGCTGAACATCGTCGTGGGACTATTGGGGTGACGGGTTAGTCTAACATCGTTCGGTGATTAAACAGTCCCATCGATTTTATAAAGAGCGAGGAAGGCTGAAATAGGCAAGTAAGAAGTTGATAGAAGGAGCGACCTAATAAACATTGATAACATTTCTAAGGATATTTTAGGAATTAAAGAACTAAAATTCGCCAGAATTTTAGGGAACAAGAACTTCTTTTCTGTTTTAAATTAGGTTAATTAGGATTGAAATATACATTCGCGTCGGGAAGTATGCTAATACCTTTTCAAACGGAATAACATTCAAAAATTGGTCCAAACGACTTGAATTTATTCTTGTATTTCTGTCCTTATCGACTTAAGGAACGATTTCAAATTATATTCTTCAGATTTCAAAATTCTAATAGTTCTGAAAACTGTCTCTTATTAATGAAAAAACGTCTAGCAAACTGTTTATTTAATTGTATTGTTCAGTTTTAATTTTAAAAAATATAATTGTTCTTGCTTAACACGTTGACTACCCTCTCAGCGATCGTAAAACTGAAGCAGGAACAAAGCTATTTATTTAATACAATAAAACTCAGCAATTCGGATTTGTCGGATTAATTACTAAAATGCGGCTTTTTATGCATTTGTGGCAAAAATAAGTAGATTTGTTATAAAACAGTAAACACAGGGGATTTTAAAAATGCTGCTCCAACTTCATAAAAATGTTAAGAATGAAACTGAATTTTTATTTAACTCCTGTTAACTGCAATTCAGGTCGAGAATGTTTATTTTTCATCAAGTTCCACAGTTCATTAATTACTGCGTCGGTGCTCTTGCATTTCGCAGATCACGAACAGATTCGCAATAACAATACGTAACTTTGAAGTCTCGATAAATAAATTCATCATCGAAATTTGGGTAACGCGACGATCAATATTTCAAGGCAGATAAGCAGAAACGTCATTCGCGGGTTCTCCAGCCGACCGACAAACACGAATATTTCAGAATTCGTTAATTCGGTGTTGTTCTTTCCGCGCCGCGGTGCGTCGGCGGAATCCTACAGACCGCAGGAGAACGTCCTCTCTCCGATCTACAAATCTGCATAAAGCTGGTCGTCCGTCCCTCTCATCCGCTACGTAAGGCTGTAAATTTCGATATTCCGCGTGTTTGAGGAACGGATTTTTTCTGGTCATGCTTCATGCTTCCCGCCACTCGCAAACGAGCGATATTTATGGCAGGACTTAAGCGTCCACGCCATACGTCCGAGAGATTCCGCGTCGTTCGTCGATTTTTATTTTTCTCCGCCCTGTTTTATTTTATCGTCGCTCCGACTCCCCGCCGCTTCCCTGGAATGAACAATGCTTCGTTGTCCCGCTAATTGCGCCTCGTCGAATTCTTGGACGCAGATCCCCAATTTCCCGAGCCGCTGCGACAGAATAGAACAAACATCATTGAAATTTAGTTATTGGCCAACGACTTGTTACCAGCTGCTTGGCTATTAAATGATGCGAGCCAATCAGATCTTGAGAGATGTTACGATGAAATAAAGTCACAAACAAAATAAAAATTTCGCCGCAGCCATTGTAAATTATAATGCACAACAATATCTGCGAGTTTTCTACCTCATTCAGGAAACGCTTGCATCCCCACCATATTACTGTGCATCCAATCCGCAGTGAACCGTGTCTTAGCAGAGTCATCAGCTGATCAAAGCAAAAAAATTTCAGTCCTGATCCTCAACCGTTAAGTAAGCTTTAGCTCGAAAAGAGTGCAGGAGTTCAAGTATTACTGCAGTCTAAATACAATAGAATGATAGAATAATTCATTGAAGGTGAACGAAAATGAAAAATTCCGAAAAGGTGATAGGAAACGCGAATGACAAGATAACAGAACGTGCCCTGATATGATCTATGATCTATAATCTATATATGACCTATGATCAAAAGAACGATTGTCTCTAATTTAAAACAGTAAAAGTAATCATCGATGTACTACTTCCGATTGATTCAAATTATTAACACGTTAAGTCCCGAAAATTAATCCAAAAAATTCAATCAACCACGACATCTACATAATTTGATTGAAGGAACTGGAACTAGAAAATTAAAATTTATCATAGTAGATGATATTTTAACACTTTCACATCCTATACATTTTGGTAGAGTTCGGTTTGTTCGAATATTTTACAATAAAAATGAATTTTTAACCGCAATTGACATGTTAAATAATAAACGAAGTTATTCCTGTTTTTTTTTGCAATAGACAGACAATTATCATTTTGTATAAAGATCCGCAGTCTAGTTGTCTATCATTGTAGTTATTAGCAATTATAGTACATGGTAATTCCTAATCGTTTAATTATTATGGCACAATATCTAAAGCTTGAGCTATACGATACTTGTCAATATAGTTTTTTAATTATCAAACTGATACAGTTGACCGTCCTCGTTTTTATTTATGGTGGTGCTACAGCATCGTAGCCTCTAGGTTATTGGAGCCGGTTACTGTGGGCTGATCAATTGCTGTGCCTTTCGTTTGTTTTCAGGCATAATTAACTTTATATTTATCGAATAAGGCATATTAAATGATTAAATTCAAAAGTAAACAAAGTAAAAAAATAAAGAAACTTAATAAGAAACCAAAGGCACAGCAATTAGTCACCCCACAATGACCGACCAACTGGTAAGTTGTCCTGTTCGAAATGAAACAAGGGATGAAATTTCTACCAGTTTTTCTATCGGCCGATTCGCCGGAAGTTACGTCCGACGGAACTAACGAGCTCTTAACTCACCAGTGCCATAAACGTTGGCCGCAGAAAGTTTGCGAGCCGACCTGTCCCTCTTCTTCTTCTTTCTCTCTCTTATCTTCCTCCTCGGGGACCGCTGGATAACAATGAGCCAGAGCAGTTGTCCGCTAGCTGCCACAAGGGTCGCGATCCTAGGACAACCTCTAAGTTAGTCTAAGGCGCGACGTTTAAGTAGGTTTTTGCGATACCTCGAGTCGCGCCGGCAATGTTGTGCAGTAAATGGCAAACGTTGGTCGACAACTTGGATGTTGCTGCCGGCTGGGAGTTGGCACAGAATCAGCCCCTGTACAGGGCCGCCATTTACTGTACCTAAGAGGCTCGCAGGGGTACAATGATCCTCCGCGAGATAACGGTGCACAATCGTTGAAGCATGAGTCGGTCGTCAGCCCGCTAGGGAGAATCGAAAAGCCTGTTGGACACGTTGCGTCCTGGAGGACACTGGCTCCCTCTTTCCTTCCCTCCACTTGAAATGGATACACTTCCCAATGGCAGCGCATCGAAATAAAATGAGCATCACGAGTGGATTTAGAATATCTGATTCCTGATGTATCAACAAATTTTTGATCTTATTAGCGTTACTAGCTGGCAAAATAAAAATAAAAATTTGTGTAAAATAAAAATTCTCTGTATCAGTTGTTACAAGTAGCAGTCAAATAGAAATTTCTGCTTTCCTTTAACAATTTTAACATCGATATTATTAGGTTTTTTTAATTTCTTCCACTCATTTATATTTCGTCCACTCATTTTTGTCACAAATACACTCTAGTAATAACTGAACAAAATTAACAGTAATTTATTCAGACCCGAGCAACGTAAACTAATTTTCAGGACCTAACTTACGAGAGAACAAGCATTTCTAATAACTCTTGTTCAGTGGTAAGTAAACGCGTACAGCAAATATAATGGCTTGTAAATAAAAATGGATAATTTGTGAAGAGGAGATACGATTATTCGAGCCTCGTGGCTCATTTCTATAATCGTCAATCTTTAATAACTATAAAAACTAGCTACAAGGCTCGAAGAATCGTATCTACTCTTCCCGAATTGTCCGCTTTTGTTTACAAACTGAAGGACAATTGGAGAGAATTTACTATATCCCCTATTTTGATTTGTAGACTATGCACTCGAGGTTTCAGAAAAATGATTTAAATTATTAGTAAAAAAATTGCACAGATTTCAATAGCCTCTAGTTTCCGAGATATCTAAAGTATAAGCTTTCAGCCCTAACTTCGAGAACCGTGCTTACACGCGTAATGTAGACGACGGTCCATGAAAAAAGATATTGTGCTTCGACTATTTCTCTATAAACCAGCTCCCAGATGAGTTTTCTCAAAATCGACTCCTGTAACTTGAGTATGTTCCCTTGTTAAGCGAACTAACAAGCCATGATCTGATCTGATCTAACTAGCGCAATCTAACCTGCCCAGACCTAACGTATCTAACATGAGCTAGCTAATCTGTGCTTTGCCTAACTAACGTAACCGATCTAATGCACTCTGACCGAAAACTGAGCTGATTAACCTTACCTTAGATGCGTGGGAGGTGGACATAGGGGACATGGGTTACCGTATCCCTTTTCCATTTTGACAAACGTACACGGAACGAGGTACTATGCTCTTATGCTATAAACATATACTGTAGATCTCGAGTGAGTGACATTCATGATGCAATTAGCGAGCTTAACGCAAATTTAAAATATTCCGATTGTGATCTAACATATTCTATAAGCTGAATTATCCAAACTGAAGAAGAAGAAAGTTCTTAGTTATCGTTCACTAGTTTCTCATTATTTTGACATTTTTGTTTCGATGATTTTGCCTATGTTTTGGCAATGTGCTAATTGTCGAATATTAGATTCAACTTAGATACCGGGTGGATTAACATTCAGGGTATGATTTGCTGAGCACGTATACAATGTAGAGAATGGACTCTTGGTGGTTATGATAAAAAAACGATCGTCGTATTCTGGAACATGGAAATTTTATCATAGTAGCTATTTTCTGAAAATACATATTGCGTTACTCTTCGACCCATTTCCTACGTCAGAATAACAAATTAAAGCACCTTGCATGAAAATAATGGTTATTACTTTAGAAATAACTTTCCTATCCTTTTAACTTTTCTCTATCCCTTCGTAAAGTTCATCAGTATAAATCTGTTAATAAATCAGTTAAATAAAACTGTTTTGCAGTTATCACACTGACAGATTTGTTCCTCGTTTCTTTTTTTATGTGATAAACACATCCATGAAATGATATGCAACGTAAAAATTTTATTTTAAGAAATCTTTAAATTAATTTGCTTTGAGCAAAATTCTTTCCCCAAAAAGATCATCGTTAAAAGATTTTTGTTAAGAGAGCCTGCCTAAAAATTATCGCAAAGAAAAACAATCGTTGGTAATAATCACTGATGCAAAAGATGGAATAAGGTCGTTCTTCAGACAAATTAATTTTGTATAACTGTCAAGGTTATTTCATTTATTTATTATATTTATTATCAGCCAGACGCGGAGCTGATAATTAGACCACCGTATAATGTCCAAAAATAATTTCAAAATTATCTGAAATAATTATAAAATAAGATAATATATTATTTAAAATAACATTTCGAAGACTGTTATTTCGAAACGAATCACAGGCATGGAAATAATTGTGGAATAAAATAAAATGTTATTTTAATTTAAATTGACGCTCGTCACTGAAACCATTTTTGGATCCAACAATACAACTGTCTTATACGCGAGGATCTTTCGATATGTCTTAACGCATGAATACAAGAAACTGAGATTGAATATCTTGAGTGCAGCCATTCCTCTGACGTTAACCGAGCAAGTTTCATCTCAATCGGCCATCGGTGCCATTCGGAAGCACGGCCCTTGGAACGAACAATGCCGCGGGTCAGAGACATGACCCGCGGAACAAGAACGGCGCCCGGTTAACTTTATAAATCGACAAACGCGCGCCGCGCTCCGTAATTCAGACACGACTGCCGACGCCGACGCCGACGCCGCCACTGTGATTTACCGTCCACGACGCCGCGATCTGCGAATTTTAACGATCGAATTTCGACGCAAGCCGAGATTAATGCGGCCGTATCGGAGCAATAAAATTTGCGCTGAGTAATAAATTTTTTTTAAATGCCTGTGAAATTACGTATCATCAAAACCAACAGGAATGATTTACCGGTATCGTTTCCCCGCTGTATCCGATGCGTCGCAATATTTGGATGCTGCTCGAAGCGTCGGTACGTAGTCGGGTGTTAGGTTACTAGGAATGGTAACATCGGTTTACGAGGTTTCTGTGATCCGTTGCGTAAACTCGCACCGATCATGACAGACATCTCGCGCGGTGTAAGTTTCTGCCCCATGAATGGGTCAGCTGTTCGACATTGGACTTGGCAGGCACTGAAAATGACTGATACGCGTTGGCTTCAGGGGACAGTGTAGTGTAAATTGCGTTCGGGTTTAACTTTCTTTCGGGATTTTTTGCGGAGAAAATATTAGGTCTACCGGAAAGTTCTGTCCGTTTTTTAATTGCAATATAACACGATTTTCATACATTTAATAATATTTATTGTAGAATATACTTTCCATCGTTACTTATGACTTCTTGCCAGCGTGATGGCAACTTGTAAATGCCATTTTTTAAAAATGATTTATTTTTAGAGGCGAAGAACTCAACCAATGCTTGGTTCACATCAGCTACAGTTTTGAATTTTTTTCCTGTAAAAAGTTTTGCAAAGAGAGAAACAAGTGATAATCGGAGGGTGCTAGGTCTGGGGAGTATGGTGGATGCGACAGAATTTCCCAGCCTAGCTCTGTGATTTTTTGACGAGTCGCCAAAGCAGCATGTGATCTGCCATTATCATCAGTAGCCATGACATGAGACATCTTTATTTCAGTTTATTTAGGAGGGTACATGTGTGTAAATGCAATGATAAAGAGAGATAGTCATATATGTCTCAAATCAACATGTGCATATGGATTGAGACTTGAAGTGACACTATCGGACAGAACTTTCCGGTAGAACTAATATAACACCTTTCGCGGTTACATTTAGAAGCATTGGCTATTTTGAAACATAGTCGTATTCCAGAAAGATCGTCCCATGGTGACCATGCTCGCCGCCACTTTGTTTATCTGAAATGAAAAGAACGTGTGACATTCTTAATTAGTATGAGTTTGACTTATAGCAGAAACTATAACAAAAGAAAAAAGTCTATAATTAAAAAGAATGACGATGTTTGGAAATTTGATTATCGATCTTTCCTATTGATAAATTTATTAACCTAATAAAATATAAAAAATAAATATTTTCGGTTGATTCTACTACGGACTGTAGATATAAGTATGCCGAGTGTGCACTCAATTTTTGAAGGCAATTTGTTAGATAGATTTTAAGATACCTTGATTACCGTTTTGAAAAACATACTTTCGGGGGAGACTATATTCGGTGTGTAAACTGTACATATCGACTAAACTGCGTTATGTAATAAAACGTGCCTACGTCAATTCCAAAACGTGGAAGCCAAATGCAACATCTTTTCTCCAGGGACTATAACTGTAACGATGAAAAATAAAAACAGTCATGGGATAACAATTATTTCACTTACTAAAGTTGTGTTGGTTACAAATAAGGATTATAAGTGATCGAAATTTTTTCTCCTGTTGGTAAATGTTATCGTTGAAATAAATTTCTCTTATGGATAACTGTTACGAGTAATCGAAATGAATTTTTCTCAACGATAATATTTCCTAACAAAAGAAAATCGATATTTTTTGATCAATTTGATCATCGAATTTTTGTCTTCGTATTTTGTGTTAATTATCTTAAATTTCACTAATAATCAACATTTCATAATGATTTTTATCGTAGACAATTTTAAAATAACTGTTACTTTTGGCCCCTACTTCCTTTTTTAAATAATTTTAACAGGTTGGGATTATGTCATTATGTCAAAACATAAATATAAAAATAGTGAACATATTTGAATATATTTGAATAATATAATATATATAGTGAATATATTTTTATATTTACATAAAAATAATTTGTATG
Source organism: Megalopta genalis (assembly GCF_051020955.1). Classification (NCBI taxonomy): domain Eukaryota; kingdom Metazoa; phylum Arthropoda; class Insecta; order Hymenoptera; family Halictidae; genus Megalopta; species Megalopta genalis. Next base: position 1,881,390 of record NC_135015.1, on the reverse strand, counting down.
AAAATAAATATAAGATAGTGAACAGATTAAAAGAAACTGAGAACGTTAATGACGTAATCTGAACCTATTAATATTATTTAAAAGAGAGAGCAGGAACCAAAAGCGGATTTTATGCATTTATAGCAAAAAAAATATATCATAAATGCATAAAATCCACAGTCTAGTAATTACAAACAAGTTTGATTTCTATATATCACATACTGATACGAGGGCATTAGCCGAAAAAAATAATTTTGTCTGTTCTGCACCAAGTACAGTTGTATCACTCATGCAAAGCTCGGCGTTCCAGCCTGGCGGGGCATGAGTTACGAGATTCGGTCGATTCGACAGCGTCTGCGGAACGAACGGGCTGCGATCGTCGCGAAAGAACACGAAGGATTACACGCGTCGCAGACTCGCGGCGCGAAATGCTCGATACCCGCGTTACAAGTCGAAGAATGCGCAGCTTCTCCGCGTGTGCTTCCACATACTCTGGTCTCCGCGGTAATCCTGAGTTATGACGGATTATATCATCAATTTAGCCGATCAGGATCAGGTGCAGCGAGTGTACCATCGGCAGCCAGGATATATCCTCGCACCTATATGGAACGGTGCTCCCTTCGCTCTTCGTCCGTCCCTCTATCGCGCGAGTACGATGTCCCATAACACAACCATAACGCGAAACAACTTAACGCTCGTACCGCCAGAATTTCCGCCGATCTCGCCCTCTACCCCCTTTGGCCAGCTTCATCCCTCTTTTATTCTGCCGGCCGAGAAATACCTTGCAGCTTTTTTGACACACGAGATCCCCGTCGCGAATTGGAAAAATATCGCACGGCGATCTAACTGCCCGCAGTGATTATCTGCGGGCCAGGACGAGGGAAACACGTTCCGTCGCCGATAATGGAATTGACCGATGCGTGCGACGTTACGAGTCGTATTACGGGTTAATAACGCCGACGCGTTTCCATTCGAAAATCTACTGTTTCCGTTTGGATCGACGGATGATGGGCGAAGGACACCGTTTGTCATGGAATTTTAACATCGGGGATCTTGATCAAGATTTTTAGCCATTATTTATTTTTAGTACAGTGTTACAGTAATTAAAGCACGCATTTTTTTAGAAAATTGTTTAAGACAAGATATATTTACATTCGTACAAATACGAAAGGATAGAATCAACTCCATTTAGTTGTAACAGCTCCACTGTTTTAATTACTTATCGAACTTGTGCGATAGAATTTTAAGAATACAGAAGGCCAAATAGGTAACGTAAGTAACGGAATTTCTGATCTGAATATTTTATCAGATTAACCCAGTTTCCGTGCTCGACTTCAACAATTCTTTCCGAATCTGACGGAGGACTATTGATTGCGCGTAGCCAGGCAAATACAAATGAAAAGAATTTAAAAAGCTATTCTACTTCAATTCGGTGATTTCTGAAATGAATATGTAACGTGAGAGATTTAAAGGATCAAAGGATCGCATTACCATTTTATCGCGTATTACTTCTAAAATCGGACTTTACGAACGTCGTATAGAAATTGTGAATTTCCTGTGGTCATTGAATGTGCGAATTACTGTAAAACTATAACGGATAATTGAACGTGCTGTAACAAAAGAGGCCTCTCTGCAAGAAGTAATAAGTAATCGTGAGAATAAGAGAATAATCACGCCGATTCGCATGTATAACGTAATTCGTGCAGGTTAATAAAGAAGTTTTGTGAATTCATTAAAATTCTTTCGGAGTTATTCGATGTGAAATATGTCAGTAATTTAAGTAACAGTGTTTTAGGCTTTGAGCAGGCTCTTTTTTGCCTGCGGAACGTCGATACGCATTGCAGGGTGTAGGCCGCGGAGCGCAGAGGGTGCAACGAAGAGGTCGAAGGAGGAATGATATGCCCGTCGTACGTTTCCCTGCAGATATCTCGGGGGATTGGGCTGCGGCACCGGTGCAACCGGTGAAAATATAAATCCGCTAAAATATCGAGAGATTAGCGTTCGGACACGTCGCCCGATAGCCGTTGGAGGCTCAGGCCCAAAGCCGACTCTCGCTCCTCTCCCTCTCGCCGCTCCTCGCCTCTCGTTTCGCTCTCTGTTCTTCCGCGCGCGTTGCAGTCGCAAAGCCGGCCACCGGAATCTGGGAACGGGAACGGGAACGGGCACGGGGGTGGGAGGGGGAACGGGCACGGGAGGTGAGAGAAAAAGAGGCGGGTCGCCGCCATTTTTTCTCGTAACAATAATTTGTTGTTATCAAATAACGGTGGCGCAGGGGTGACTCGATGCCCGGCCCCGGCTTTGCGAACGCGACAATAAATGCTGGCGAAATAAAATTTTACTGCCGAATAATATCCGCGCGGGAGTTTGTTGCTATTGAATTCCGCGGCCATTCCGTAACGATCCCGGCAAAACTGCGGCCCCGTGCCTCGCTCGTGTTTCGGGGCCGCGAATCCCCTCGTTGATTCTCTCAGGAAGAATCGCGATATGATTTTTCTTACCGCTCGAGCTGCTGTTTATTTTATTACATTATTACTGCACCGCGGTTCCATTGAAACGTTCCTGTTATACGAATGTTACCCAGCAGTCTCCTGTAAATGGAGTTCTACCGTGTCCCACTAAATTCTAAAATCCCACTCTAATTTCACCAATATCGCCTGACTACGCCGAAGTGAACGTTCTTTGTTGCATTACAATTCGGACAACCTGAACCGTAGTTAACCCATCGAGAACAATGTTCAACTATCGATTTCATTCTATGTTGTACAATGTTGCAAATGTTAACATAGCCTGATGGTAATTTGGACATTTTGTCTCTAATAATCCAAATCTGTGTAATCAATTTTGAATATCTGTCAGCGTCAGTGCAGCGTACCGATATCGTTTGGAAAGGGTTAACCCTTTGCACTCGAAACTATTTCAGCCGTAAATCTAAAATAATTTTTCCGACTCATAGTATTTCCATTTTATATGACAAAGTGCATTTTACGCATATGAAATTGAGTATTGTGGTGACTCGTATACAACAGTTACACTTTTAACAATATCTTAAATGTAAACTTTGTTAATATAAAAATTATCTTGGAATATGCTATAACAATTTTTCAGTGATGCCTCAGAGTCATCACTCGAGTGCAAAGGGTTAATTATATTCAACGGTTTTCTAAAATCCAGGGCGAGGGAATGATAATTCGCGGTCTCCTCGCGAGGAATTACCTAGTTACCCGTTACACCCCGATCGCGGTGACGTTCTCTATTCCACGGTGCGTCTTCTAAAGGGTTGGACTCAGAAGAGGGAATGCAGACGTTGCGACGAGCAGAAATTTAAATGGGTCTCCGCGCGCAATCAGTTTCTAATTACGAGACTATAGCCGTGCCAGGATCCCGGGGGTGAGGGGTGCGTTCCGTAGAAGATCGCGGCCAAGACGTTGCGAGGGTTTCGAACGCACAATCGAGTCCCCGTTGTAAGAGCCGTTTACCCCGACACCGTCTCGCGGCGAACACAGACTTGTCCCCGACGCTACCGCAGAGAATAATGTTAATGAAATACAGATATTATCTCTATACAGGGGTTTCTAGCTGCCGCCGGCAAAGTGTTGTCCACGTCGCCGGCGTTCCCTCTCGCTGTTTCGTCCGAACTTCGGCAACGACGCGTTTTATCGGAAGACGTACCTCGCGTGACGCGTTAGATTCGAACCTGTGAGCATGCCTAAGATTGCGAAATATGACGCTGGTGTCGTGTAAAAGCGGTTCGCGGGCCGGTGACGCGGGACAACAGTTTTCCAAGGACCACCTTACGTCTGGAAGCCAGCTAAATAACGTGTAAACCACACCGCGCTCGATACGAGAAGGTTATGAACCCACTCGTTCCGATGATAAGGAGAGCGAAGCGTTCGCGAATTTCGACGATCGGGGCCATAAGAGTTTAATGGCGCGTGAGCATCGAGAAACGCCGGCGAGGAATCGTTCCCAGGGAGTATTGTAATTTCGAGTGAACGATCCCGACGAAACGCAGCGATACGCGGTTCCCGCGAAACGTTGCCGCAGCAACGAATTTTCCTGAGCCCTCGGAAAACGAGAGTAGCGTGCGTTAACTCTGACGTTTGACTGATGTATTATAATTATATGTGTATCGTAATCAGCAGGATTTTCTTACAGATTTGTCGAAATACCGTGCTGTGGGATTTTCGAATTGAAGTCTTAAAAAGATCTGCTGTAAGAGTCGAATTGTAGGTAGTACAATTGCAGAGGAAGAGTTACGATTGAAAGACCCGCTCTAACATGTTTCATGGACATAACATATCTCGACTGTGATGTCCAAATTAAAAAATTTAGCCTGCTTTTGCACATTTTAAAAATATTGAAGTTTAACAGTTTGAGTGACATACGGGTGACAATAATTTTTTGAAATTCATTTTTATTGTAGTATATTAAACGAACTGAATGTTATTAGGTCTTTTAAAATACAAAATAATTGAAATAATATTTTAGACTTTTAACTTTCTAGTTTCGGTTTCATTAATTTAATAACTTTGATATTTTGGGGGTTGATATCTGATACTTAATGTATTAAAGTATCAACGTGTTCAAATTAAGATCGTCATATTAAACCTCATTTCTTTTCGAAGTCATTTTGACACTATTTTCAAGTATTAGAGTATATTATTCTGCTATTTAAAAAAAAAATGGATCTTAGACTTTATGACTTTTATTTTTTTATGAAAAAAAAATATATAACGAAAAGATATGACAATATATGCTACGAAAGAGGTCTTGTTTGTCAATTTCACACACATGAATATCACGAGCAGGAAAAGACATGTCACTCTTTCTTTCTTAATACTTCAAAAGAATCTTGAATGGTTGTGAGCGATTACAAGTGAGTGAAAACTTGAATGATGAGCAACAGTAAAGGATGAAATGAATACAATAGTCACTTTGCTGCAGTAGTCAAGCGCAGATGTTCAAAATGCACGCTACGCAATTAAATTTTTCTTTATTTTCCATAAAATATTTAGTAAAAGAAAATGCTTGCCTCTTGTTATATCGATTGTTTAGGGTAAAGGACACATTAAGTGGAAATGTGAGGGATGTACAAGCGTTAAATGTTACGTTCTAATTACATAATTATAGCCAAAAAATCGGAAAATTATTGATATTCACGAAAAATAAGTTAACAATTAATCATTTTGACTCGTAATAAAGTTTATGTTGGAAACTGATGTCCCTTCGCTCGCGGATCGAAATGACCCTGCGTTCTACGTACGAGGATTAAAAACAGTGTTTACGTCAACAATATCTGATTTTCTCTTTCAACCTTAAAAACGCAAGAATGCCAATTTCCGTAAAAATCGTATCAAGTTAAGAATTGAGGCCAACTTTTCAAGGAAGCGACGTCACTAAAATTATTGCCACAAATCTGACACTGAGAATGTGTTACTAGGTGTGCAATAAGAGGGGCTTCGAAACTGGACTGGAAAGGCTTCGATTGTGAGTCGATATTCCGGGAAATATCTGCGTCCGCGAGCACATGATCGACTGAGCATTCTTCACGCGAAAGATTGTACTCGAGGAGACCGCGTCTCGAGGAAGGGTGGCGAGGTGTACGTATGTATCTCGCGACGTTCCTCCAGCATCGATCTCTGCGTTATCGAATACGCGAGTTCGCTAAATGATCCCTGGGGAGCCGTAGTTCGATACGCAGCCGGAGGTTCGCAACGCGACTGCGAAATTAGCGGGAGGCTCCCCTTGCGTCGCGCCGCTGTTCTCCGATGAGAGGCTCGAACTTCCTAAGTTCAACCTAAGTTCGCTTCTTCCGCCAACCCATTCAAGTGCTGCTGCGTTCCTCCTCTCTCGGTGTCCTCCACCCTCTCGTGGCAGCAGCAGCGGCGGCGGCGGCATCATCATCCTCGGCTCCCTCCGCAGACACAAGGACGGTCGGGTCCCCACGAGAGGTGCCAGCCAGGGGGGGGGGGGGGACGTGGACGCGGACGCGTTTTAGTTTTTAATGATTATTGCGTCCCAGCTCGGCCCAGGTAGCTAGACATTAGCCCGTGGTCTCCCTTTCGCGCATTTGCATATCTTTCCACCCGTTAGGAATTGCCTGCTGGCTGCTTTCGCCCGCCTTAACCAGGCTATACCTACTAGCACGGACGCGCTCCAACTTTCGCCCTTCTCCTTGTCCCTCCACGCCTCCCCGCCCTCCCGTTCCTCACCCCGTTCGGTCCTCTTTCCTTCTTCTTTCATTCCCGCTCTCCCCTAACCTCTTCGTCGCTGTCACCCTCTGCGTCCATCTTTCTCTCCGTGTCCTCTTTTACGCGCGCGCCAGCCGCGCTTGTAATTTCTCTCTTCCTAGTCTTCCGCCTCCGCTTCCTTTCCCTCTTCCTTTAATGGCACTCGGTTTTCGAGTGCTTTAATTAACGTTTTGTCAGGCGTTCTTTAATTAGGCCGCTTTTGAAAAAATCAGTCAGCGAACGAACGACCAAGCCAGTCTTCGTCCCGTCCCGACCCGACCCGTCTCGGCCCGCCGCGCCTCGCCGCGCCTCACCTCGTCACGGATCCGCTCGACTCGGAATTCGGAATGCGCACCGATCTACCTGTAAGCCGATGCTCGGCCGTCGTCACGTGGTAATCAGCTGCTTTGTCCGGCGACCGATACTCCGTGATCGAGCTTCCATTAAAGAGGCCTGGGTTTTTAGCTCGCCGGATTTTAAAGCGAAATCGAGCGGCCTCTGATTACATCGATAAATTTTAGGGATTTAGCTAATGGCGCCGGGCGGACTCGAAATTAGTTTCAAGAAGAAACCAAGTTTAGTGTTACAGTCGCTGAGCCTTCATCGAATATCACAGACGCCATGCGAATGTTACTGTCATTGCATTAATTACAATATAGAATCTGTGTGAATCTTAATTAGGTGTATTTCAACCGCATAGTGAGAGTTGTTTAAGAGGAAAAAGATCGATCTTTTTCATTTACGCTTTCTCGAAGAATGTAGGTTCAAAAATATGTCTACAAAACCTAATGTCAGAATTTTTTTAATTAAGAGAGTTACATCATTCATAACATGAACGTCCAATATTGGTATACAAAACTATGATGTGTGTTTCTCTTGAAAGTATGTTTTTCGATACGGTGATCTTTCTTTTACATTAACATTTTTAATTTTTTAATATTATTGAAATTTGCATAGATAAACCTTCTAGATGTGACTACAAAAGGTGTTATAAAGTAAAAGTACCTATTATGAAACACCGCCAAATTGTTACTCCTGCTCGAAACAGTAACATAAGTAATACAATAATAATAACATTGTTCTATATGAACTTATTTGCACAAATATTATACTGTTATGTAACAAATAGCTTTAAAAAAATGTTAAGCAAGAACATACTATTTCATATTGCGTACATCAATTATTTCATTGTCTCGGTTTATGGAACACGAGGATACGGTACGAAACGATGTTTCATAATAGATACACGCTCGATACACTTTAAAATTTTATTCGTATTATTTTTTATTCATATTAAATAAATATTCATTGCGTTATATAGAAACATCAGACCTATCGAACAGTAGTATAAATATTTAAATTGTAATAAAATCGATGATAATCTTACACCTTCTACGAAGCGTCCCCCATAATAGATACTTTTAATACCATAGTTTCTTCACAAAAGAAATCCCACAGAAAGTTAAACAACAACGCAATTTGCACTAGAATACCCCATGAAACATCCAACTGTCGCAAAGCAAAGAGAAACGTTATACAGAAAAATTATTAACTCAGTAAAATTATTATTTTACACTGTGTTATTCGTAAAATGTTTATTCAGAGTATTTAATTAAAATCTATAACAATTCGATAACCCCTACGATCTGCGATCGCTATTTGCTAGTAATAAGTAAGTATAAGTATAAGTATAAGTAAGTATAGTATAAGTATACATAAGAATCGATCAGTCGATCGCGGACTGGTATTCGCAAGAAATTGGCGGCGCGGTGCGCGGAGGATTATGTATCGCACGCGAATTTATTGGCACGGTAACTTTATCCGGGAAAGCGGACTCGCGAAATTCATCGGTGGAAATGGTTTCGGTAGTGTTTCGACCCGATATTTTGTACGTGCAACAAACTCTATTGTAACGCTAATTTATGAATATTAACTCAACAAGCCAGCGGCATTACTAACGGTCCAGGGGACCAATTATCGAGAGCGCCAGGCAATCGATACACCGGCAAATAATAATTATTAACAGAAAGTTAATACCGGTTACCTTTAGAAAATCGTTGCGCGCTCGCATGCCCTTTTAATTGAGGCCGCCCTCCGCCACCCCCCCCCCCCCCCCTCCCGGCGGCGGCGCTGCGACAATCCACTCCCGTAACTCTCACTTATTAACAACGTATCGTATCGCGACACGGCCAGTTTCGAAAATTCCGTGCTTGCCCCTGGAGAGTGAAACAGAATACGTCTCGAGTAACCTTATTTATCGCAATTTAATGGCCCGCTGAGTCTTGACTTGAATCGATATCGTATAGGAAACGGAGAATGTAGAACGGCGAAGGGGCGAAGCGTTCAGGGAAACCAACAACGTGCGCAATATCCAATTTGAAATGGGCGAGAATGGAAATAAAAGAGAAACGAAGCTGTATTTAGGACACCTACGTACAATACCTGATCAAGGTGTAAAAACATAAAATCTGATTTTCGCGTACTAAATATAATAGTATTTAATCAATGGTTAATCATGAAAGTATGATACGTAATATTAGGTCTACCGGAAAGTTCTGTCTGATAATGTCATTGCAAATTTCAATAGATATGCACATATTCATTTGAGACATATATTTTTGAAAAATGTTGCTCACAAATTGCCATCACGCTAGCAAGAGGTCATAAGTAACGACGGAAATTATATTGTACAATATAAATATTACTAAATTTATGAAAAATCTATTATTTCCTTTCATTTCTCAAACGGACAGAACTTTCCGGTAGAACTAATAATTGTATGTTCGGTAGTTGTTGCCTAAGGGCAGCAATTATCGTTACGTAAAAAATTCTAAAACGATTGACATTAAATGTGTTTTGTTAAAACTTTTTCTTAACACTAGAACCATCGAAATGGACACACTGATTTGGTACTTGATATTTTCTTTTACAGTTTCTAAAATTAGAAAATTGTTCCCAAGAGTTCGATACATTTTTTATTGGAGATTTATATTGTAATAGAAATCGTATGAAGTTTGAGTGAAGACAATTTTATCATTGTTATAAAGGAATATACAGAGTGTCCCAAAAATGTCTCGAAATCCGGAAATGGGGGTTCCCAAGGTCATCCGAAGTAACTTTTTCCGTAGCAAAAATGCAATCCGCAGCTTTGTTTACGAGTTATTAACGAGAAACACTGACCAATACGAGGCGAGCTCGACTGGCCCAGCCAACGAGCGCACAAAGACCAGTTCCGCTTATTGGCTCGACCGTCTCGGGCCAGCTGATCTCGCCTCTCATTGGTCACTACTTTTACTACTCGTAAACAAAGCCGCGCATTGCATTTTTGCTAAGGAAAAAGTTGCTTTGAATAACCTCAGGAACCCCCCCTTTCCGGATTACGAAACATTTTTGGGACATCCTGTATACTAGTTATGTTTAGAGCTGGATATTGTTAATGTTAATTTTATAAATAAGCAGTATTCCCTCTCTGAGTTAATATAGCAGCTTAATAATGAGTGAAGATTGTTACATTATTTCTACAGGTCTACTCCTTTGCGAAAATGAGTCCTTTAAAGCCGAGTTTAAAAGTTTTCACTATAACCTTATATTTTATGCGTATAGTTTCGTGCAAGGTATATTGCATTTCGCTATTTTTATAGAGTTAAACAGAATTAAACGAATATAGTTATTTTTGACATTTCTTTATTTATGTAAATTCGTATGGGATATCTTTTGCATTATATTTTTGTACTTCCATAAGAATTGAATAAACTGAACAGTTTTTAAATGATTATAAATATCACTTAACTATTTTAATTATATTTCATTTCGTTCTGTAAACAATTCGAAAACCAATAATAATTGACAATATCGTCAGCGTAATATACCGAATATCGTCAATATTTCATCGACAATACGTATTGATATTTATACGTCCAATGATATTGAGAACCTCGAAATATTGGCAATTTATATAGAATCTCTTCAAATTAACAGATTAAGATAATTTAGTTAGTGAAACCGAGATTAATAAAACAAAATATATTGCAGCGACTGCTCCTTCAATTCTCTACATCGTTTAGATCCTAACAAAATTTGGTTTATTAGAAAATATTACCATAAAAATTTGCTTTGAAACCTAATCGAAGAATGTCATTCATGTGTGATCGATATGGCAGTGAACGAGTCAAAGAAAAAAAGGAACTATCTAGCTCCTGTCTTTGGAATGAGGCGAAACATTTTTGTATTTTGTATCAAAATCTGCAATCCAGTAATCGCTATAACCAAGCTCTGCAAACATGAAAATGTTTTTACATACAATACGGAAATACCATTACTGCTATACAAAAGTTTTCAAATATTCTATCACACGATTGAGCAGTAACAAATTACTTAGCAAAACTGTCACACGTATTACTTAACTCTTTGACTGTCACGCCAGGAACCTCAAGAATTTTACAAAATTGAAGTATTTTAATGCATATGTATTCTTACGTTTACGAAACACTTTTTAATGGACAATAACATTTTTAAAACTGTTCTAAATGACTTGAATATTTATTAAATGTTAGATACACTAGTTCATTGTACGATGATAAAACACTTCTTTTTTTCTAATTCTGCTACCACATAGAATGACAAAAAAATAATAAAAAAAAACTCTCGTCTCTAACTTTGTTATCTGAACCTACAACGAAAATTTAAAAAATGTGTTTCGTAGATTTTCGGTAATTTATATGCATGCTGCTAATTTTATCGAAATCGGTGAAAAAATAGACTCGTGCTATCATCTAAAAAAAAATTCAAGTCATTTAGTCTATTTTGAGAAAAGTCATTGCATTTTCAAAGGCATTTCTTAACTTTTGTCCACAAGTGTAAATTCCGTGCGAATGGACCGTGTAGCACATACGCGAAATGCACAACTAAACGGCAAATAAATGTTGCCTAGTGACAGGCGAGAAACATGGGCCATATTCAGCGCAACATGATGTTGATCAACCAGCGTTCTTTCAGGATCAGCGTCGGAACCTCAGGATCAGGAACACGTGAACGCGCGGCTTTCGGGCATTAAAGCGGCTGGCTCCGGCAGAGAACTTCATTTAAGAGTCCTTGTTTATAAACTGAAACAGGACGCGACGGAATATAATTCCGCTTCTAATTACTCTGAGTGCTTTGCTTCTTTCATGGAGAGCGAGCCGTCCCATGGCGGGCCGCGGCGAAAGTTTCGTCCTCCGGCGGAGATGTGCGGTTCCGATCGACCCGCGGCCTGGCCGGGACGATTGTTGTACGGTCGCCGCTATAAGTAAAAACTTAATAAATAGCCGGAAGAAAGACCGAGACAGGAAGTGTGAGCGCGAACCGGCGAGGGCTGGGAACGACGAGAGAGCGAGAAGGGAACGGGGGTAGCAGGGAAAAAAAACAGGGAGCAGAACGGGTAGGAAAGCTGTGGGCGTAGAGACGAGGTCGGAGGGGTGCGCGGGGGGAGAGGGCGAGCCTGGTAGAGGGGAGTAAAATTCCCTGATAATTAAGACCGTTTTAAGGAAAAAGAAGCGAGCTTTCCGTCTCTCTTCCCCTGTTTCTCTGTTCCGTCGGTTCTCCCAGTCGGTCGGTATCCTTGCATCCTCGAGGAGGCTAATTAATTTAATTACCGCCTTCGCCAGATTTATCCCCCCCTCCGCTTCGTCCCCCAGCCCTCGCCGCTCCATAGCCAACTCCAAGAATAGCTCTCTGTGTTTCTCGATTCCGCCGAGGAGTATAATGATTTCGCAATGGTCTCTTTCCGCGGAAAGAAACGATTCGATCAAATTCTCTTTTCCCTCCCACCCTCTCCGATTCTCTCTCCCTCTCTCTCTCTCTCTCTCTCTCTCTCTCTCTCTCTCTCTCTTTCTCTTTCGCCTCTTCCACCCCGCTCCCCTTTTATCCGCTCGATTTCTTTGGAGAGAAGCTCATGAATGACGAGAGCGACGAGAAAAAGGTTAACTATCGAGCGCATATTTATGAACGGCCGCGTCGCGGGCCAAAGGAAACGGTCCGAAACCTCGCGAAGGCATCGTGGAATTTAAATTAACGGGGCCACTTACCATTCTTAATTGGACCGATATTCTTGCTAGACGCTCGATCCAATTAACACCCGCTCTCGCCTCCTCCCTTTCACTCTCTGTCTCTCGTTATAGGATCGTTTCGACGTCGGAGCGCACGCGGTCCCCGCTGTGCACCGACATCGACGAAATAAGAATGATGCCGACTCGATTATGTCGGAACCGGGGGGTTGGAAAATTCGGGGAGGGGACGAGTGACAGGGTTGCAACGATTCTACTTTGTCCGCAACGCGGCGGCGTTTCATATTTTCGTTGCGGACGCCGTCGCGCTTATAGACCGTAACGAGTAGTAACGGCGTGGCTGGAGCAGCCCGTTAAATTTAATGTTTATCGACGACAGAGGGCGTAAAATTTAATTAATCGAAAAGTGATTATGAGCGGAAGCACGGTAGCAGAACGCTGATTCTATCGGTCGCGATCAGACCATAAGCCCATGGATGGCTGGCTATAACCCTTCAAGTCCATTTTACTTCACTCCGTGGACCTGACATAGCAGCCGGCCGCTGTTACGCGACGCGTTCCGATCGGTTCACTGCTATCCAGAGGCCTATACCAGCCTAATCAAACCATTCGATTTTCCGATTCACCCTTCATCCCAGCTACTTTTCCCACCGACTTTTTCCGTCCCCTCGGCTCGTTTTGGGAAATCCGCATCCAGCGAAATTAAGAGATTTCTTCCCAGTGTCACGCGATCGTATTAAATTAAGCAGCCGGGAAAAATTGAAACGATTTGTAACCGAAAGCAGCACCATTTATCGCTATCAAACAGTCAGGCAAAAAGATAGGATCTTCGTGAAAGTGAAGATATTGATTGTTTAAAAGTGTAAATAAATCTGCATTTGAGCTTGTGTTTAACACTTTGGACTGAGAATAAATGTATTGTCTTTTGACTGTTTAATTTCTTTTACATTTAATTTACATTTTTACGTGTTTTATTAAGATCTATAGAAAAAATTAACCTGTCTAATGTTGATCGAAAATTGATAAATAATATCACGTAAGATCACAAGCATATTCAGTTTCGATCATTCATTGTTGTAAAAATACCGTAGTTCTTAGTTTGAGCTAATAAATTTGATCATAGTACATTTCTGGTTTCTATACTTATGATTAATTTGTACTTATTTAGTAATTAAATTTTATTTCCATATAATATAAGATATGTAAATATTTTACGCATAATAATATAATTCATCTAGATTACCACTGCTTCTACGCAAGGTAATTAAAACTACCATAGAGCGATACGTCTTTTTTAAAACAAAAGTTATAGAAGGGGATAACTTATTTCACGGGTATGTGTTCTTCAATTAATAATTTTCTCCGGTACCGTCATTATATCTTCAGCGATTGTAAAATAGAACATTTAGAACAGGCCGTTTAGATCTAGTTAGTTCTGATCTTTAGAATAAAATATCAACAGTAGTTATTTTATAAATCAAGAAAACCTTGGTAGTTCTGATATTTAAAAAACATGAATTTTTTTTTCAATTTTCGTAAAAGCTATAATATTCGTCACTGCGATTAATGGTTTAAATTGTGAATCTTTATGTGAAATAGAAATGATCGCCACTGATTTTAAGAAACACGAATTATATATGAATTTCGTGTTTTTTTAATGATTCCAATAAAATAAATGTAATCAACACCCGTAAATTCTTTTAGTTTTTTCACCATTTTATATAGCCATTTTTGTCACGAACGCATAAAATCCACAGTCTAGACGTGGCAGTATGAATATCAATATGGTATCGAATTGCTTTATCTCATGGGAATCGATTCATGGACAAGTAGTTCCTCCAATTGATTTTCTACCACCAATAACAGACGATCACCTGCGGGAGTGAAATGTTTTCCTGCAATTGACTTTGCTCAACAATGCATAGCTTTTCCATCCAGGGCTCGCGAATTTTCATGAAAATATTTGTTATTGGCGCGAATTCGATAGCACGACGAAAACTTTTAATTCGCTGGGAATATTGCGATTCATCGTTACGCGAGTCATCGTCGGTGCATTGGGCGTTCGGTGCAAAATTCTGACGAAGTATCGCGAAGGATCGCCGCGAATCAAAGCTCGGCCGATGGAAAACAAGAATAAAGGAAATGGTAACGGCACAGGATACGTTTGTTTACGGTGACATGGTTTGTGCGAGCTCGTTAAGGATGAACGATTCCCGTCGTACACTGCCGGGATCTCGCCGCTCAAATCCAATCTCGGCCGAAAACCCGAGCGAAACACGCAAATTGGAACAAATTGATTTTATCCGGCGGCATCTATTAAAGTGACGGAAGAGAGTCGCGAGTATTAACGAGAGTCGCAATATCGAAACGGGTCGGCCGTGTCGGGCTGAGATTTTCGGGACAAATTGGATTTTCGCGGGAAACATTATGACACTTCTCATAATTGCCGGCTCCGATGATGCGAGCGGTTCTAAGCGGCCCGGCACGCGAATAGTCGCGCGCACTTTCGCACGAGTATCGTTCAGCAAATCCTGCCGCTCCGCTCGCAAACAATTTGAATTGCCGGCATATTGGCTAAATCATAGAAATCGTCCAGCTGGAAACTTCTATTCGTCCATTATTGCCATCGACACCTGATCGTTGAGGATCAATTGCAAAAAAAGAGTTGATTTGATCCCGTCAAATAGAGATTTCATCCGGAGCTCGTTCCACGATTAACTAGATATTGGCAAAACAACAAAAATTGAATACGTCTTATTCGATAAATATAACATCGATTATGCCAGAAAGCAAACCAAAGGCACAGCAATTGTTCAGCTTACGGTAACCGGCTCCCACTGCCCTAGTCAGTCAAACGGTAAACAACTAGGTCCTTTTCACGCTCTTTTTAATCTCGATCCTGAAAGTTGTGATTACAACAAGAGAGTTCAGGACATTCTCCAGCCCCCATCTTCAGCAAATCCCGCAGCCCTTTCTTTTTAATTTACGGAGCCCCTCATGGGCTGTTCAACTACTTGGAATTCCCTCCACCGTAATTTCCCACAACGTCCCCGAAAATCGACTAATCCTAAACCGGAACGTTAATCTCGTCGAAATTGCTTCTCGCCGATCTCTTATCGGCGTTCGTTATCAACACGATCTTTGATTACTCCGTGTCTATTTAAAACTGGAAAGTTTCGATGTATCGCGGATCAAGGGGACCCGCTCTCATATTAATTCCGCAGGCCTACCGGTGATAATGTCTCTCTGCTGTGCTGCTCCCAAGGGTGGCATGAAAGCATTCCCTTTAACGACAGCGAATCGAGTCGCGAGATAGGCGATCGTCTTGCCGATTACGTTAAGGAGAACGGGTAATCAAGTTGTTCTCGTCCCGATTTTTTCGGGGAACCGTCGGAATGTTTCTACCATTCGATGTCATTCATAATGGCTTCTGACGGTAATAATTAGACTGTGAATTTTATGTATTCGTGACAATTACGATATCATGTTACAATCAGTGATAGCATTTAAAGAATGTAAATGTAGTGTTGTATCGTATTCCAGTCGTTATAATTATTAAGAAAAGAAATAGATGTCTATGTAGCTCCTGCATCTTGCAATCAATGCAGACAACATTTATTTCATATATATTACGAATCCGCAGTTTGGTTATAACAAATTCCAGTAATCAAACATTGGTCTTTTAATCTGAATACAGTAAATTCTCTCTAATTGGCGCTCAGATTGTACACAAAACGGACAATTTGAGAAGAGGGGATATGATTATTCGAGCTTTGCGGCTTGTTTTTATAGTTACCGATTGTCAACAACTATAAAAATGAGACGCAAATTTCGAATAGTTGAGGGTCCATTAGGGAGAATTTACTGTATTGGAGAAAAATATTAAGTACGGATTTTTCAATTGAATACTTTCTCGCAGAAAATAATCTTATTAAATAAAAAATTGTAAGTTGAAAAAATAATGTCTACATACAGTAAATTCTCCCCGATTTTTCTCCAGCTTGTAAACAAAAATGAACAATTTGGGAAAGGGAGATACGACTATTCGAACCTCGCACCTCGTTTTTATAGATATGAACAATCGGCAACTATAAAAATGAGCCGTAAGGCACGAATAATCGTATCTCCTCTTCCCAAATTGTCTATTTTTGTGCAGAATCTGAGCGTCAATTAGGGAGAATTTACTGTACTTTTTTTCGTTCAAGTTGTCGCTCTTGTAAACAAGTTTACAAGTTTACTCGATATAATGATTTTCTATATTGCAATACCATCTTTTTCCTTAAATTTATTGTCATTTTGAACATACATTTAGAATATTGTTTTATTTTCCACATTATGTTAACAAAATAAAATTGTTCTATTTTTTCTATTGTGTTTGATTAGGGACACAGATATAATCATGAGACTGCTGAAATAAAACTATTTTGTTCCGGCCGGATCGCGGCTCGCTGGTCAACGTATGGTCGACTTTCGGCATTCGCGTCTTCGCCGTTCCTATTCCAAAAACGGTGAAAGTCGAGACAAAGACAACGGTTAGCATCGTCGACGTACGTTGACTCGATCGTCTAACGCTCGCCTCGGCCGAGTATGTAAACGCGGCGTTTTTTCATGCCAAGGCAACGACGATGCTTCCCTTTGAACATCGGCCAGGTGTATAGACTATATATACTGCCGCACATTTGATACCGACGATTTATTTAACACTCCCCTGCGAGGTGGCAATCACAAGTTTTATTCTGCGCCCTTGCGCCCATCCGAAGCCGTGCTTCAATTTTGTACACTAATTTACGTGGACTGCGGAGTCTGAAATAAATCATCAAGCGACACGGCGTCGGGCTATCATTTCGTCTCCTTCCAACGGCTACTTTTTGCGGCGTGAGCAACAATTTTATTCGTCTATATAATTGTTCCAATAAAAAATATATTATTATCATTGTCAAAACTATCGTATCCGCTACAACATTTACAAGTTAATAAGCACTGTTTTATCGTGATCCTTATAACGACTGCATAATTAGAAAAATGTCGAATGTACAGAAGTCAATAAATCTTGCCTCGAACAGTTCCTAACGGAAAAGTAAACACGCAAGCACTTAGCTACCACTGCAATCTATCCAAGATAGCAGCGGTTTAATAAATGTGATCGAAACGTTACCAGACATTCATCACACGAGTGCAACAATCCCTGTAACGACTGTATAATCCCAATAATTTCCGTAGTATATAGAGGTCAATAAATCTTGCGGCCAACAGGAAAACAAGCGCACAAACATTCAGCTATCACTGCTATCTAGCCCTGACTCAATAATGAGCTGTAACTGAGCAGATACCAGAACCGTCACGGCCAGTTTGCCATCCGGTTGACACGAAACACGTTCCGCGAGCTGCGGCGGCGGTCTGCGCGTCATTAATGACCGCGAGTTCTTCGACGCTCGTTGCCGAAGCAGTTCGAAGCGGAGCTGTTGGTAACCCTAGAAATAAGGGATGAGGAGACCAAGCGGTTTACGAGGCCGTGAGACGCGAAGGATCGAATGATTTACCATCGAGCTTCGACCGGGCCAGCTTTTCCTTCCGTTTTCCCATCGTCGCGCCGAGTTTTAAGTATTTGATTACCACCCTGCTGGCCCGTAACGCGTTCGCGCTGAACGAGCCAACGTTGCTATTCGTTAGTAGCTGGAACGCCGGCTCTGCACGCGATTCGAGCACCCGACTCGACAGACTTACGATACTTTGTTACTGCGCCGTTAATTTTAACGTCTTGTACGTGCCACCGATTTCCCGAGCTTACCCGCTACCGTATAAAAGTCTGCCATTCGTGATACTTAATTTTTGTTCTCCACGACGATCGACTAAGCGCAAACTTTCTACCTCGGGAGTAGCAAATTATACGGTTTGTCGGATCTTCGAAAAAAAGGCGCGGTTGTCCTTGTCGCTATTATTACGATAATCTGCACTCGTTGATAGATACGCCAATCGTTAGACTGAGGATATTTGTGCTTGTATTAAAATCTAAATGTACAGAAAGATTCACTGGGTACTAATGATTCCCTTTAGTTTTGCATATTTCGACAGATCAGCTTGAATTTGCTGATATTTCATTGAAACAGAAGCTTCGTGGGAAACAGTTCACGATCTAAGGAGGAGAGATGTCTCCTATTCTGTGATCTTAAAGGTCAGCTTCTGACATAGTCCGCTAGGTGCTCTGGTGAAACTTTCGCGAGAGTACAGGAATACCACACTTTTACAAATACAGTTTAAAAAAGCGCGGCGATTCATGGAAGTAAACTTTCAACGTCGCAATAATTTTGTGTGACGGGGAAATTGTAATCGGTAATGTAATGGATACCGTTACAGTGGAACAAGACAATTACAATTATCCGAATCTGCGATATCTGAATTTATACAAGCGAAACGATCTAAATGCGACGCTATTGTATCGATATGCGTATCGTATCATTTCAATTTGCATTAGAATATTGCAACACAATTTTCAGAAGCTTAAAATCGAAGATATAGATGGCGAATAGAAGCTCACATTTTTATAGAATCTCTATTCCATGTTTACATTGAAACATTACTCCAAAGTTCCACTAAAATTCACGCACCTGTTATTTCTTTTCAAAGACTAGTTAAAATGCAGTTCACGCAATTAGGTTCTCCAGCCATCGATATGTCCAAGGACCACCGGCTCTATCGGAGCCATAGTTTCTCGGCTAATCACCGTCACTGATTCGCGGTGAAAAGACCCCTGGAAAAAAAAGAGGCAAATCGGGTCTCGCTTCGCGCGAACGGCGCGTCGCGACGGGTGAAAAAGTTCGCGCGACTGCCTAGGATCGTAATACGCCGGTAATGCCGGTGCTTAGTGGCGTATAAATAAGCATTAAATCTGTGCTTAGTATACCTTAATCTGTATTTTTTCCCAGCGTGCCTACTGGAATATATTATCACCCAAGGGGGTTTTATCGCGGCGACGATAATGCCGTTAACGCGCGAATATACTCGAAGGAACTTTTTAAAGAAGACCGTTGCCTGTCGTCCGCGTTATTCCTCCGGATCCCTCTACTTTCTCTTATCGTCGGCAGCGAGATTCGCCGAAATTTATCTCGAGACATTTGCACAATTTCGCGAGGGATACCCTCCAATCGTTGTAATTCGGTGTAATCTTCTTCTGTTGCGCAACGATCTTCGATACACTGATTTCCCCGCGTCTAATATTTTCCTAGCAACCCCTTTGCCGCGTAATGTCGGGTCGGACTCATGATTAAGATTTCGAAAAGTGTCTGTTAAGTATGCGTATTAGCCCCTTTCACTGGAAGTCATTTTATCTCTAAATCTAAAATAGTTTTTTTTTCTGAATTATTGCATTTCCATCTTATATGATTTATTGTTAGTGCATTCTACGCATATGAAATCGAGTCATGCGATTTATACAAGAATTATGCGATTAACAGAGTGTAATATAATATTTAATATTAATATAATATATAATACACAATATATTAATATAATATATAACATAATATATTAATGGAATATATAATATAATATAATTATAATATTTAAATATATAAACGAAGTTGGTAATGTTAAAACTATTCTGGGAAGTTTTAGTGGTGCTTCAGAGTCACCAGTCGAGTGCAAACAGTTCATTTCAATCATTTCTCTTAACACGCTGATTGCCTATTCAAAAGATATACAAATTCTAAGCAATTTATTTAACAGTTGAAGTCTAGTTTCTGAGAATTAGTCAAATAACAATGATTTTGGCAATGATTTTAAATTTTCACTTGTTAATTTCAGGTCTATAGAAACGCTAACACATCTAGAAGAAGCATCTTACAAAATATATTGTAAAAAATTGTCACATAAAGTTGGGAATGATTGTAAGCATACTCAGCCATATTTTTGTTGAAAAGGTTCATCATTCGTGTATTGATAAAACAAGAATTGAGAAATTAAGGTGTACGAAATTAATTGCTCTTGCGATTATATGGTATTTCGCAGATTTCAACTTTTAATACATTCAATCAATTCAGTGCGAAAATGAACATTTCAGTTGGAATAAATAATCACATCAACCTTGTAATTGCCGATCAACGTGATCGGTTGTTTCGCTTACATGAAGATTACAGACGACGCAAATCGACGGTTCTATCCTAAACCAAATCTTGTTATAATAGAGATTGACCCCAACCCTACCCGAAAGCCTAATTTGAGCGATCAAAGGCATAACGGGGAAGGACGGGGGGCCAGCGTCAGGTGCTCCATCGGTTCTACTTTTACATTTCTTATTTCTTCGGCTTGTCTCTGATAAAAGAAAGATTATTCCTTCTCGTGTTCCAAAATGAATTATCCAACTACAGTAGTGCAATAAATTCTCTTCGATTGTCCCTCAGCTAGTAAACAAATATGCACAATTTCGGAAAAGGGGATACGATTATTCGAGCCCCGCGACTAGTTTTTTAGTCGCCGATTATCAACGATCATAAAAACGAGTCAGAGTTCTCTTCCCAAATTGTCCATTTTTCTTTACAATCTGATGGACGATTGGAGAGAATTTCCTGTACATCGATAGCGATAGCACACTGTCTACGTATCAATAGTAGCACAATCGTATTGCCGCCAAAATAGAAACATTTCAATTCGATTCGTGACAAACAAGGCTCGATCACAGATCTATTTCGAGGTAATCGAAATCACTTTAATTGTGCATTCATTGATACCATCCGCCCAGTAAGACGATAGAATCCAGAAAATTCGATTACAGGGGGATTAGTGAGCAATCGCGAGCGTTTTATTTCCAAGCCAGCCAATTCCAGCCTAATTCTTTGAATTAGTAGGAGAAGGACGGGGTCCGGTCCATTGTACCAGGGTTCTCGAAACCGTGAGCCTATAATTTCCAGTCGAAAAACGCAGTCCGCGCGAGCGGGATCGAGCGCGGAGCAGGAGGAGAAGGAGGAGGCAGAGGAGGAGGAGACGGACAGAGCCGGTAAAAGAAAGGGAAGAATCAAGGTGGACGTTTAACCTTCGGCCTGGTTGGGTTGAAGCTATTAACGGACCGTTTCCGTGATACGCGGACGTTTCCTGCACGCTCATCAGCGTCCACGGTGTACAGCGACGGAGCACGGATTTGAATTAGGAGTCGGTGTGCGGCACGGAGAGCCAGAAACCCCCGAAAGGCGGGGAGGAGGCGAGGTCGGTTGCTAACGACCGTCGCCAGACCAGGGTTGTTAACTGCTGCCGAGTTCGGTCGTCGTCCCGGCTGGATGTGGTGGTTCTTCCATGTGGGAAGAGGTTCCGCTGGAGTGGGTGTGAGGGTGGAAAAGGGCCGCGCCGGGGGAGAATGGCTAAGCTATTCGGAACAATGTCTTGTTAGGCGGTTTGCTTTGAGGTAATCGCTGGGAAGACCCCGGCAGTCGTTAGACTTTCCCTCGCGGACCTGTTTGTTTCGCGGATAATTGCCCACCGATACTCGACTCTAGTCCCTCGTAAAATCGTGAACGATCCCCGTCGGGCTTACGGGGCGAGAGAAACGGAGAGAAAGAAGAAGGAGAGACGGTTGGTTACGGGTCGTGGTTGAATCGCAGGGAGCGAAATATAAGCGTTCGCCGGGTGTGGGAATCTGCGAGAAAGTGAGAGGGCGAGCGAAGGGGCTGGCGAGGGAGAGGAGGAGTTCTATTTACTCGCAAGAATGAACGTTTTCGACGGCGGAGACGTCTTATTACGTCGCGATCGCAATCGTTTCACGCACGGGACACGAGATGCTGCGGCGTCATTCGATTAGCCGCGATCCCAATTACGGGGCGTTCGAGTTAGAGCGAAAAAGGAGCGCCCGACGAAAAACGTGATCCGAGCGGAGCAGTGTTGGGGCGAGCCGAACTACGCGCCGCGCCGCGCCGCGCCGTCGTCTCTCATTGTTCCGCGGCGCGGGTACACAGGCGGCATGAAAAAATGCCTGCAACTAATTAGCGCAAATTACATCTGCCGTGCGAGGACGCGGTAATTACAGATTTTCTATTCCCGACAGCTCGTTTCAGCATCAGAACCCGTTGAATTTCTTCACTTAAACGAGACGCATTAACGTGTTCTGTTTGCACAAGAGGGACGAACACGAACGGTGCTTCACGCGCACGAATATTCGAAATAATTGACCGGACTCGATTGTTTATACTTCACGCAGTTTTGCACGCGCGTGGGAAAGGAAACATTTTCCATGTTCTTTCACAATCAAATACATCGAATGCTGGTTTAAACCCTGGCGCTGTGACAACGGATCAGACTGGCGATGAAAATTTCCTATATAATCTACTAAATATGTTATTCATTTCTTCTAAATTGAAAGACAATTTGATTCTTCTATTATGAAAGTCTAGGAATAAAAGTAAATAGGCACATACGAGAAGCAAAAATTGGCTCGTTCCGTTAGGGAAAATATCAAGAACGAAGAAGTGCTAATCGATGTAGTTGTGAAAAAAAAACGTACTGCTAAGGGTTAAATGTTGGAATTGAAGCTAAAATTAAATTAACGAGAAATTGAAGTTTTCTCTTGGATACTTCGAAACGAAATACTTTGAATGCTGGATATAGTAAAACTTTGGAATTAGAGCTGAATTTGGGATAATGACTATTAATACATTTCAGTACTTAATACAGTAAAGTCTCCCTAATTAACGCTCAAATTGTACACAAAAATGAACAATTTTGGAAGAGGAGATACAATTATTGGAGCCTTGCAGCTCATTTTTATAGTTGTCGACGATCGGTAATTATAAAAACGAGTTGCAAGGCTCAACTAATCATAGCTCCTCTTCCCAAATTGTCCACTTATGTGCACAAACTGAGAGAATTTACTGTACTTGGAGTGTAAAACGAATACTTTTAATGAGTACTTTTGACTTCAGTCATAACGAGATATATCGACTGCAAGATATACTAAAATACTGGAATCGCAGCCGAAATTGGGGTAGTGATAATTGTCTGAACCGAGTGTTTTCAAGTCTTAGCATATTTCAATGCTTAATATAATACTTAAGTGAAAAAGAAAGATTTTTAATAGGTACTTATGATGTTGTTTCACAACGAAGTACATCCAATGCTCGATATATTAAAATACTGAAATTAGATATTTTCTACTTAAGACTTTGTAATATTTAATATTCATTATTAATATTCGATTTACGCCGCGGATTCTATTTGTTTCAAGTGTTTCAATGAATGAATTTGAAACCCTTTTGTTGACAACCTATCCAAGTGCCCACTTACTATAATTCCTTTGACAACTTTGTAAAACTGTTTCGAATGTCTATTCTTTGTACACATTGCGTCGGCTTTGTATCTGCAATTTGAACGCTTTAATTAAACTGAAGACATTTTAAAATGCTCAAATAGGTCTTCCGCAGTAATTTACACACATGTCCCGTTAAAACTCCTTCAATAAGACGGATTAGACCCGATCATTTTGCAGCGGTCCGTTGATTGCGCAAGTAAAACTATTGTCCCTCAAATTTGGAATATCGAGGCAGTTAGCGCCAAACTCATAACCAGTTCGTATAATCCACCAATTAACGTGTACTACCACTTTCAGCCGGCACATATCTAAATCCTGATGTACACCCCAACGCTGAAATATTAACCAAATTGAAATATTAACCGGTGCACTCTTGGTTGTTCTGATATTTAGCAGTAATTTGTAACACGTTTATTCTCATCGTGGCTTCCCTCGTTTATCCTATAATGCACTTAAAATGAATTTATTATTTCGTAAAGTCTAGGTGAGTAAATATTGCCACGATATGTTATCAAATATTGTCAAATATTGCCAACGGTGTACACTAATTTTATCAGCAAGTAACAAGACTTATAGTAAGCAGTAGAAATACTGTGCGATACGAAACCATTAGAATAGCGTAAATAATATTCAATAGCAACTTTAAATTCTATAATTGGACTCTATAACTAAACTTTATTAATCGAAATAGGTATTATTGTTGTGTAAAGTATAAAGTCTATTGAAAACATAAAACGGCTATTATTTTGGCAGACACCTAATTAATTGAATAATTAATATCGTCTATGATAGTCTGCATGTAATAATTAGAGAAAGACTCCAATATTCGTGGATTTATGACACGCGCATTTTTAACATACAAAAATGAAAATTAATAAATAACACACTCATGAAAATTAATGATATTTTTATCTAATTTCTGCCACAAGAAATCTTGTATGAAATAAAAATAACTGTTACCTAATTTTAGTTTCCACAAAATTAAGTATCAAAATGGAAAGTATTAAGATTCATAGTTTAGTAATAGTAAACGAAGACTATACTGTTTTACATTTGCTGGCCGGCCTGTACGAAATGTTGAAACTAAACCCGTTACTCGCGCAAACGTGACCGTCGCCGCCTAAAATTGAAATACTGGGACAGTTAGTATCGGCCAGTTTGCAGGTAATCCCAACGGTAATATTCTTAGTTTAGTTTCCGCGCCATTTTCACGCTCCCACGTTCACATTCTCGTGGTTAAGGAGTTCCGGAAGAGCGGAGGGGATGACTCGATTCAGAATTTCTCCGCCGATGGTGCTCAACGAACACTAATTCGTACTTTGGGGGCTTACGGGCAACTAACTTACCCCTAATGCCCTGACCACCCGCGATTATTGCCTTCGATGAGTTTCGATGAAGGAAACGCACGACGTTCAATCTATTTACTACTTTTACTCAACATTCCGAATTCTATGATCTCCGCAACAACAAAACTGCATGTATTCGTGCATTTGTTATTAAAATATCTAAAATTCCAGTTAATATAAATGAATACAATCCTTGCATTAAAATATTCAATACAGTTTTAAGCTACATTTTTATCTTTCAACTCCTCGTTATTAAAAGTTGTATATACATTTGCTGCAATAGCTTCATTACTAATAATGTTGATATAAGGAACATTTTTTCACTTCGCTTCTAACGGCTTCCTTATTAATAATATTTATTTAAGCAATATTTTTGTATTTCGTTTCATTTGGCTGGAACGATTAAACTTAAGTGAAACCCACCTCCAATTTGATATTTATGTTTGCAACGACTTCCTCATTAATTTTCTTGCAATTCTGAATGTAACATGCAAGATGAAACAATTGCAAATTCTCGTTAAGAAAAATAGTAAGGAAATTCGCGAAGAGAATCTGTGAAGCGGTTTGATTTTTCTTCTCTATAGATCGAACTCTAAAAACAACGACTAGCACTTTTGCTGCATTCTGCATGAATCTGTGAAGCGGTTTGAGAGTTCGATCTATAGTTCTGGATCAATAGATATCTGTACATGACTTGTCAGAAAATAATTTGAAATAATGAAAGTTCATGTTTATCTCATTAAACGTTGTTTACGAAATGTATATTAATTCAAAACAGCAGTAGTTTTCGCTTTTAGCTCTTGCAAACAGTGATTCTTTTTACAACAAAATTTCATTGATCTGTCATATGCGCGTAACTCATTTTTTATTGTAATCTATTGAACAAACTGAATGTTACGACGACTTTGAGGATGCAAAAGAAGTAGATTAATAGTTACTGTGGTACAAATTTATTAATTTACGTTCATAAAATTATAAAGATACATTTCCGAAAAATGTATTCAATTTTGTTGCATCATCTTGTTACTTTCATAAATGCATTTGTGGAGACGACATTCAGCACTTAATGCGTTAACACGAAAATGAACTTTCAGCTAATTCATTATGTCTTGTCAATTCTAATAAAATCCGCGAAACGTAAAAATGTTGAAAAAATAATTTACTCACTTTACTTTACTTTATATTTATACTTTAATTTTATAAAACTGTGAAAGCGTTAGCAACTGTTCTTTTCAGGCACCCAGCTCCTCCTTGCGAACACCATCCGCCTTGCATCGACCAAGACGATGCTAAATCGACCATGGAAATCGGAGACCACCAGTTTTGTCGCAGAGTATACTCGTCAAGGCATGAAGCGGAAACGTCGAACACAATCGCAGAAAAACGATCCATTCCCAGCCCGTTTCGGCCGCCGTAAAAGTGTCGGATCTATAATTCCTGGCAGAGGAGCGAGCGGTTGGCGGGCGCCCGCGCCACAGATCACCGGTATCATCCGTAATACGGTGGAAGATAGTTCATTCTAACGTATTGCTGGATAACACCGACGCCGCGGGCCGATCGTTATTTATGTAATGCAATTTATCGATCTTCCGGCGGCCTCGCAGCCGAATTGTTTGCCCGTCCCCGTGACGTACAGCCGAATAATGTATACGCTTATATTTAGACCGGGCAAGAAGCGGGCAAGGCGACGTCCCGAGCAAATGCCACGCGGAGACGATGAGGTCTCTTAACCGTCGCGATTCAGGGACGAAGAGGCCGTCGACGGTCGCGCAGTGTCGATCGTCTGGAGCCTAGGAATCCGGAGCAGAAAGAGCCGATTACGGTAAATGATTAATCCGCATTGACGGCGGTCGCGGATGACCGACGACGGAACATCGGCGGCCAAAGGTCAGAAGGAGGCTTGATCGGAAGCGGAGGGCGCGAGAGCAGCGCGGGGGGCTATTAATAGAGCGCGAAATCCAGCGGTCATGCGCCAATCAGCTTTCGCGACAGTCCGTAGGAAACAAGTATTTTCCATCAGCGCGCTGCCCGCGGACTCGATATACGTCCGAAACCGGCCCTGCCCCCCTCTGTTCCGTTTATTATATTCTGATATGCGATCCCGTCCTCCTTCTTCCGCATTTAGCGACCCTGTACAGGCTCGATAGCCGGTATCGATGCACCCGGACGATCCCGGCTGCTATCTCGTGCA
This sequence comes from Megalopta genalis, assembly GCF_051020955.1. Taxonomy (NCBI): domain Eukaryota; kingdom Metazoa; phylum Arthropoda; class Insecta; order Hymenoptera; family Halictidae; genus Megalopta; species Megalopta genalis. The sequence goes on along the minus strand of NC_135015.1, from coordinate 1,854,316 downwards.
AGTGTGTTTTCATTTTCTGTTAATTGATTTTTACACTCTGATACACCCTGACGAGGTTGCTCCTTTGTGACAGCCGCAACGTCGCCGCCGCCGCCGCAGCCGCCGCCGCGCTGAGCTGCGCCGAGCTGCGCACCGTTTCGACGTTGCGCGTTGGTCCGCGCGAGTCCGGTAGCTAATTGAAATCGAGACCCGGTTCAGCGTCGGACGGTTCCTCGGTTGAGATTGCTTCTTGGAAGAATGGAACGTCGACGGGGGTGGTCCGCTTCGGAACACACGGGAATCCCTTCGAACGAGAAACAGCCCTCGTAAACTTCCTTTCCTATGTTCGCTATCTTTGTATCGCCATTCAGTCTCCTTGTCCCGTCGGCGTTCGCCCTCTCCCATGCACCCCGGGAATGGTGTATACGTGATCGTACCACCACCAGACACCGTCGAATCGTCGGCGGAGTAGATTTTTCCGCACCTCGATATGATTAATATCCCGGCGAGATAGGACCGCGAGGGAGCGGGAATCGCGAACGGGTGGGGGACGTGCGCGGGACAAGGGGTAGCGCGGGGGTGGATGAAAGAAAAGGAGAGGAAAGAGAGAAACGTCGGAGAAACGGGTGGGGAGAGAGGGCGAAACGGACGGGACGTGGCGGTCGCGGGGAAAAAAGGAGAAGGATGACGGAGGGTGAAGGCAGCCGAGGTAAAAGGGAACGGTTATGGGCCTGGTGGTCGCTTGCCGTACAGCAAATCCCCGTCAACCGCATTCAATTACGATGTTATCGCGAATACAGATGACGGTTATTTCCTTCGGTACACCCTATACGTAACATTCGCGATGCGGCCTGGCCTGGGCTGGCGTGGCGTGGCGCGACGCAGACCGACGCGACGCCGGCGTCGCTTCTCCGTCCAAAGTTAAGGCAGTATATCGTGTAATGGCGGGTTGGCCGACCGCCCGTGTGATTGCTTTAGGATGCGCGCCGACAATACACCGGGATAAACCGACTCCGATTCCAACCAACCACCGTTACGGCCGCCGCTTCCTTGCCATTCCTCGGCCCCGCGGACTTCCCCCCCTTCGTCCTTCACGCCGGACACCGTCGTGCCGAATCTCAATTCCTCTGATTCCTTTCCTGTTTTCTTAACCATTGTCAACCGGCATCGCAGCCTCGCCGATTCGTTCCGTTACTCTCCCTCTTGATAGGCTGCCTTCATAGGCCGATAGAACCCAGCCGGATCGAATGCATGGTAATTGATCGATTACTTAACAGCGGCCGCGTCCAACTCCGGCAGGAGCCACCGCGTGGATGACGCTGGTCATCCATTCTACCTTTAGCTATTAAACACAGTGTTCGCGATTTCTTTAATTTCTTCCGTCGTTTTGATATCTTTAATCCTGACTGCAGCGAGCACCAAAAGTTAATGGTACACGTGTATTGTTTCCTAATAATGGCAGGACTGAATGCATTTAGATCCTGGGTCACTTTCGCTGTAACACAGGACAACCTTGATTGTTCGAACTAATCAAGTAAACATGAGCGTTTGGGTAATAGAACAGTTACATATTTATATCTTGAACGATAGAGCGTTTTGACAATTATACAATTGACATGTCGTGTGACCATTCTCAGATTTATTCATGGGGATATCGAAATAACGTCTACCTATTTAATGTAAAATTTAATAGAAAACTGAAATATTGATGTATATAATTATAATTATTGATAGAATGTTATATAAAGTTATATAAGGTAATTCGTTATGTGAAGGCAAACCATTCTGCTAACATTAGTTTTATGAAAGCGATTGTTACAATGCTGCAGCTTTGTGCGCTATTCGTCTGTATTTGTTAGATATATGTATACTCATGAGCTGTAACATACGTATATTATGACACCATGGTTCATTTAATATGGTAATTATGACTCGAAATTACAACGCTTACTACAATCGTCATTAACACTAGATTTACGGAACCCGTCAAAATGACGGGTCGCTAATTTTTTAATTTAGGAGTATTCATATCGTAAAGGTACATTTACGAGTTATTTATTCAATTTATATTAGGTCTACCAGAAAGTTCTGTCCGATAGGATCACTTCAAGTTTCAATCCATATGCGCATGTTGATTTGAGACATATATGACTATCTCTCTTTATCATTGCATTTACACACATGTATTCTCCTAAATAAACTGAAACAAAGATGTCTCACGTCATTGTTAAGTGAGACGCGATCGTGAAAACATGGCTACCGATGATAATGCCAGACCATATGCTGCTTTGGCGACTCGTCAGAAAATCGCAGAGCTAGGCTGGGAAATTCTGTCACATCCACCATACTCCCCAGACCTAGCACCCTCCGATTATCACTTGTTTCTCTCTTTGCAAAACTTATTACAGGAAAAAAAATTCAAAACTGAAGCTGATGTCAACCAAGCACTAGTTGAGTTCTTCGCCTCTAAAAATAAATCATTTTTTTTAAATGTTATTTACAAGTTGCCATCACGCTGGCAAGAAGTCATAAGTAACGATGGAAAGTATATTCTACAATAAATATTATTAAATGTATGAAAATTGTGTTAAATTTCTATTCAAAAACGGACAGAACTTTCCGGTAGACCTAATATGTTACTTACGGCAAATGTTACAATAACACCTATTAAAAATCAGAATAAATGTCTTATTGTTACTTGTATAAACTAATATAAAACAGCTGCTTTTTGTGCTCCGTAAATCTAATGTTAAGAAAAGAATTCGAAAGAATCACTCACAGTTCAGACTTATAATTTTTTAATATATTCATAGCATATCAGTTCTCGATTCGGATAGCAAACAGTACCTAACTCGGTATTAAAACAGTTGTTTCACTCGTATCATGTCGAGACTAGTGGTTGAACTGTCGAGGGAAACGAATGGATTTTCATGGCGCGGTTAGCCGAGCAACTCTGTCGAGAGATCGCATACTTTTTTGCTCACTTTCTTGGCTGTTATTAAAGAATGAAACGGATGATCACGTTTTACTCGATAAAAACCTGGGTGCTGTGGCTTCGATCACGAATCATCCACTCACGAGAGCTGTAAAAAGTTGTATTGCCATTCGAAGTTGCTATCATTTTTTCACTAAGTACATTGCAGTGGACTTCAACTATTGAAGAATAGCCTTTGCGATGTCTTAATCTACTTAATTACTTTTGCTGAAAAAAATTTGTAAAATTTCTATTCTACTATAGAAGTTTTTGCATTTACAGTCATAGAGTATAATAAACCAAATGCAAAAATAACATAACAATGCAATAATATAAATGTATATTTTTATTTTATCTTCAATTTTATATATTATGTGCACTTCAATATTATCATACATTTCAAGAAACATTATCGTACGAACATTATGTAATATATTACTGATTGTAAGTACATAAATAAAAATTCTGGCTATAAGTTTCTTATGCGAATAATATCTATATAACACAAATATATAGAGAGAGAGTTTCTATAGTGCTTTTCAGGAATTAATATCACTGAACGAAACTATCAATTAAATGATTTTGAAATTGTAATGAACGAATCCTTGCTTAAAAAATTTGTTTATTAGACGAAAAGATCTAAATAGCTCAGAAATTTAATTAACGAATCCTTGCTCATGAACTTCGTTGCTTTCACGAAGGGAACGACTGTCTCAACGGATTCTTCGCGAATACAACAATCGATTAAAATAGTTGAGAAATGAAATTAATAAATTCTTGGTCATCCTTTGCTTCCACAAAAAAATTTATTAGCTCAAATGATCATTCATGGACACAACTATCAATAGTGTATCAATTAAATATCATCATTAAATACCATTAAATATCAACTAAATAACCAAAAAATGTAACTGCCGAGTCCTTGCTCAAAAGCTCCGCTGCTCCCACCAAGAGAATCGCAAACTCAAATGAACCTCCAGGTTTAAGCCATAACACATCTGCTGTCAAAAAATAAAACTCGTCGATCGTTGAAAAAAAATAAAAATCTGTGAAAACTGTACTCTGCCTAGTTGGTTGGAGTGTATTTTTTCAAAGACACCGTCTTCGAATTTACGCACAATCGGTACGGTCGACGCCTCGAAGCTCCATCTAGGTGTCCTAGCTTATCCGCCACGGAGGAGAGCGCCGCGGCCTATTCTCCTTCAAACTTCTCGCGGCCGTCTCCCGTGCTTTTCGTGCGCGGTTTGTCGAGCAGGGCCGACATAGCCCACCCTCGACGTTTTCGAGCGATAAAACATGAAATACGAGCGTACACGGTGGTCGAACTTCTATTCGCCTCGACCGAAAAGGATGTCCGGATCATAACGGCCCGCGCTCTGTACACCCCGTTGCTTTCATGAGTTACTTTACACGGCCGTTTGAAAAGGACACGCTCGCTCCTTTCGAGCGGGTCCTCGAACTCTTGTCTACCTCGTGTTCGCTACCCCACGATCGTCGAACGAAACAATGCACGCGCTTTTGAACATCGCTTCCATTCAATCCGGATGTCGTCGATCGTGTCACAGATCTAGTCGAGGTTACAGAATACAGTGGAACGTCGATTATACGAATCCACGATACTTGAACTCGGCTATCGGAGGGATATATTTCGCATTCGAGCTGTTCGACTTGAAGTAATCCACGCACAATTTATCGTAGCATTGCAACTAAGCAACTATTTTATTATTCGGACACGTGGTTTTTTTAGTTCATTTCGTTCGCTTTTCTTCGAATTCTTTTAGTATGAAAATTTTACAGATTGCATTTTCAATCAAAAGATATTTATGACGTTCGCACTTTTTAACAGTAGGCAATACCAAGCAGTCTCGCCAATATTAAACGATAAACAATATAAACGACTATACTGTTTTCATACATTTATTTGCATACAATATCCCTCGGTGAAACCGAAAGCGCGGGGTTTTAATGATCTCTTAATCAAAATTTCATTACATGCAATACAATATTGAAATTCGTTCATTCGCTTGCCACTCCGCATTTCGCATCAATGGCTTCGATTGGCCAGAAACCAATCGTCGCATAAAAGGTGATGCACTTCAGCAAAATTCTGCCGTTTCTTGTAACACGAATTGACCTCGTAGAATCGATCGTTTCCAGAGGTATCTCGATGAACCGTGATCCGTGGAAGAACCGATCTGACTTACCGGGTTGTTCCGTCACAGTGCGCTGTTACTGTCGATGGCCAGGTCGAACAAAAGCAGCCTGACACATGTCGAGGGCTCCGCGGCGCCGATAGAGCTGGTCAAATGGCGAGGTATCTTCTACGGGGTGGGAAAAAAAGGTACAAGGGAGATTAATTGGAAGCTCCTCCGAGGGAACAGGCACGAAGAAGAGTAGATGGGTGCGCGCATAGGAAACAGAGAGCAAGAGTGCGAGACAGATCAAGGAGAGGGAGAGAGAGAGAAAGAGAGGGTGGAAAGAGAGGGAGAGAGGTGGGAGGTGGAAGACCAGAAGGGAAATTGAGAGGAGGCAGAAAGAGACGGTGCGAACGAGGAAGAGAGACGAGTCGGCGTCAGGATAGCCCGAGGGCGAGCTTTTTGCCGAACACATAATGCATAGCGAAGGATGACACCCTTATCTCGGGATCTTTAATTCCGTGAGCCGCCGCAAGGGGGTTGCCGCGTCGTCATTTGTCGGTTGCACCGCGCTGGAATCAGGGACGGCCGGAGTGGGTGGATAAAACCGCCGGCGCTGTTAACATCACCGTTGGGTACAGGGGCTGGAAATTGCCTTGGCTGATTTCATTTCGAGCCAGATTATTTTAAGGGGTTCTGCTTTTCTTTCCCCTACTCGGCCGCGTTCCTGCCAGCCCCGGCCCGACTCTGCATCCCCGTTTTCTCCGCAGCCCCCGCCGCCGCGAGGTGATTAATGCGAGCCGGGTCAACAAAGCGGGCGGTTGAACCGAAGCAAACAGCGATTCAGATTCGCGTTACCTTTCAGGCCCGTTCGCGTGCTGACCGATTAATTTATGCGCGCGCCCACCGACAGCGATCCCCGCTCGCGCGAAATGGGGGTGGGGATCTGCTCGGCACAACGAGCACGCGCCCCGTTAGCCGAGATCCTTGATACCGGGAACGATCAGTCGACAACGATGATATTTGTTACAGCCGCGTGCTTCCACGTTTTACAGTGTCCAGTATTTAGAGAATTTCATTGCTCGCAACCTTTGAGGAGAAATGTCGGTAAATTGATGTTAAGAGGCTACACTGTACTCCAGTTCCTAGAACCGCGAATTCCTACAACGCGCGAAAAATTTTACGACCACCGTTTTCGTACAACGCGTTTCTTGTATAGCGTGCTATTCCAAAGTAATTTGTGGTTCGCGTTTACACATTTTAATTTTATTATAGGGTAGTGGGATGACCAATTGCTGTGCCATTGGTTTCTTTTCGGACATATTTAACTTACTATTTATCGAGTAAGATATATTAGATTTTGTATTCTTTTATTTTGTTTATTTTTTAATAAAATGTCTTATTCGATAAATACAAAGTTAATATGGCACAGCAATTGTACAATCCCACAGTAACCGACTCCACGACCCTACAAAAAAAAATTTAAAAAATTAAAATGTGTAAACTGAAAAAATTAAAAAAATTAAAATGTATAAACCTTAAAAATTAAAAAAAAATTGAAATGTGTAAACTGCTAATTACAGTAGTACGGAGCGTCAGAATGTAACTTTGGTCTACTCGGACAATGATTAACGATCATAACACTACGAAAGTGTTTTTGTAATTCTGTATAACTAAGTATAACTACATAATAACGCTCGTTATAATTAAGTGCGTTAGGATCATAGTGACACAAGTCACATTTTCGAACACTTCGACTTATGTCTTAACACGTTCAACGTCAACAATCAATCACTAAAATTCCCACAGAGTCAAAGCAGCTTAATCGATTAAACCGAAAGTAGAAAGTTAAAATTGATCGTAGCGAACGACATTAGAACTCTTTCGCATTGGAAGCATCCTAGTCAAATTCAGTTTGTTCGAATATGATAATAATATTACAATGAAAATAAATTTTCAAAATTAATCAAAAATTAGTATCACCCGCATGTGATCGACGCGGCGCTCAACGTGTTACAATGTAATCTATACACGTCAAAATGTTAAAAAGACAAATGAAATAAATTATAAAGTTAACAGCGAATTTGTTAAGTTACTTCTTTCGCTGAATTTGTATGGAACAAAATGTTTTTGCTCATACAAGATAGCAATATTCTTTGTGTTATAAAAAGAGAATTTTCGTGCGACACGATTTCCCCTAACACATTGACGCATTATCGTGTTATACGGAAATCCGCTGTATACATATATTAATGTAGTACTTATTTTTCGACTTTCTAATTTTTCTGGTCTTATTCTCATAAATGATAACACTGTTTGAGAAAAAAAATGATATTTGCAAGATTTGGAAATAATTGAACGACTGGAATCCATACCGCATTTGCGTTAAAGTTCAAAAATTTTAGCGATTCCATATCAATTTCGAACATAATTGTACTTCGTTATTTTAGAAACACCGTTAAACTTTTTTGACTGATAAACGGAACCTTAGGCGAATGATGACGTGCTTTATCTATTACTGAGAGATGATAGTTTTCTGAAAAATGTTAACACGTACTTTTTTTTATCGACCATCATCCATGTGACAGCTTTCGTTTCGCGGTTGCAGACGTCGAGGAGGTGAATTTGGATTAATAGGACAGATATGAGATGCAACTACAAATCGAGCGAGTCGCTGTATCTATAAACTAATTGGAGGAATGAATGATATTTCTTCGTTCGAGACAGAATTTTCGAAGGAGCTTATTTTAAATATTCGTGGGCTATGAATATTGACGGCTGCAGACGGGTTAAGGGGTCTGGCTGATTTTTATGTTAAATATTCATCGATTGACTCGGAAAGGTTGCTAAGAAGTAGCAAGACCGTATATTTAGATGAAGTAGAATCAGTGAATAATAGACGAACACGCTACATATTTAGTTATACGCTGATAGTAAGTACCAGTTCCAGACCTCCTTAATGAAACATTTATGTACTTTTTTACTTATATTTGAGCACTCTCCATCCGTAAGTCGATGAAAGTGTCGATAAAAATGGAAACTGATATGTATATTACATTCATATCAATTGTTACTTCTAAATATAATAGATGGAAAAGTCTCTGTAACGAGACGAATTATTGTACGTTTTATACGTTCTCGATGACTCCAAGTCACAATAATAAATAAACTGTGAAACATGATGCATTAATAACGTATAAAAATTATTCAAGCTTCATTCTCATCAAATAATCTCGATTCTTATAAATCTGTGTGAATTGATGGATATGTAAAATTTAACAATATCAAAAATTCACTTCAATATCAAAAACCAATTTATTTCTTTTAAATCTTCTTTTAATTCTTTTAAATTAAAATAGTGCTATTTCAGTAGAAAAGATTTTTTCACAGTTTCTACAGTTTCCAAGAAAATATTTTGTTATACACAGCCAATCACATCATTTTAGAATATTTAAAGGAAACAGTCAACAATTTGAGAAAATAGGTATTAATTAATTTATTCGTTGAAATTGGAATGCTTCCAAACACGTGAAAATAGACATATTAAAACGAATAAAATTGATTACTGCATTACTAATGCAAAAACAAACATAAATGTTAATATATATTTCTATATAGATATTTAAAAGATAAATATTTTTTAAAATTAACTACTTCACAATGAAACTTGTGTACACGATGTACTCTTCGATCAATTACAATATAATTAATAAGCCAAGGTAAACGAACGTAAAGCATGAAAAAACCATGTCCGTTTGAAATATTTTTATCTTCTCAGTCGTTTCGTGGTCCACTAATGATTAAAACTGTATAAATGTACATACCCGATCGGGCGACGCTTTCCACTGAAAGATTGGATACACCGAAATTTCCGGTGAGCGCTCGAAATTGTTTAAATCAGAACGTTCGCCGGGAATTTTCGGGGACAAACGACACGGGGGTAGAATTTGGTGTGCGCGGCTAGCAGAGCAAAGCGGAGCGAAGCAGAACGGGATCGCGAGTTTTAAAGAGTTTCAACGTCCTATTATAAAGTCTTCACCGTGCATAATAACATTCAACTCCGTGGGCTGGAAGGCATTAGGGAAATCGTGTTGCCTCCCCCTGGCTGTTTCTCCCTCACCCCTTTCCCTGCCAACCCAACCCCGCGATATCCCGCCCCTCGTTGGAACGTGCCGTCTCGGTTCTGGATATTTCCCTGTAGCATGCGGACAATACGGCCCCCACAAATCAGCGGATCTCGCGGCGCGACACGATTTTGCGTCTCGTCGATTCTCCTGCGGCAAACGGCGACCGGGTTCCATCGAATAAGACGTGGGAGGATCTGGCTAATGTCGGGTTAAGGTCCATAAATAAAGTAGAAACAGACAAACCTGGCGCGGCGCGTCGTACGCCCGTGGCTGGTCTCCATCGCTGCCTTGGACCCTGGAAGTGAGAGATGATGCGGTTGAAAGGCAGTATGTTTTTGTGTTTATAAGAATGTTATATTTTCTCGGTAGTAATGGGGCGGCCTCTAACGAGGCGATCCGTAAATACGTTATTAGTGCGCTAATAAATGATATTTATATACAGATTGATAAAAAAAGAGGAAAGAGCTCGCATCTCTTAACGTCGTACAGCGACGGTTGTTTCTTTTCTCTCTTTCTCTATCTCACAGCTGGTGCAACAGCTTTTATTCTCACTTTTACTCTCGCTTTCTCGCGCCCATGCACGCACACACACACTCACGGCACGCACGCACGCACGCACGCTCTCTGTCTCTCTCTACCTCCCTCGTTCTCCCTGTCGCGCTTTTTCTCTTCGTCTGCCTCTACCTATCTCTCCGTAACGTCTTTGTACTTAATCGATACGATGGTTTCAAATTTTGCTCGCGATCCAGAATAATTTACAACTGGAAGGATCGTCCCGCGATCCATGGAAAAGTTCCGTGACCCGCAGCTACGACGGGCGTGAGATCATTTTCAGAGGCGGAGGAAAGACGAACGCAACTAGTCTCCACGGCCAGGGAAGTTTTCCAGGATCGTCGTGCGCGATTCTCGCTTCGTCGATCGACGCGGGTCGGATCTGGCATCAGCGCGCTTGTCGTTCTTCGTTCATCTAAGCCGTGATTTGGTATAGTGTCGCCCTCATCTCCGTTCGCCTCTTCTTCTCCAGCCTGTTTTTGGCATTAAAGCGTAAAGCCGCGACTAAGCCCCTCGTCCGGCAGACGTTTCAACGCGAACAAGTCGGCCACGCGCGTTCGGCTCGATGCTTCGAGCGGGAAACGACGCGATCCCGATAGGCCGCGATTCGGAAGCGGAATTAATCGACTGTTCGAGGTCACTGGGCGAAGCTGACCCAACGAACTTCTCGCGCACCCTCCGCGAGCAGCCGATTCAGTCCGCTTCGAGCAGACACGTCGAAATCGCCGGCCGTTCCGCGAATTCGCCGAGGTCCGGAAAGTCGCCCGTCGCCCGTCTGCCTGCGAGCGAGCATCGAAACTCTTCTTCTATCGTTAATCTTTGGTATCAACCGTCTTGAACAATTGCGCCTCGTTTTCGGCTCGTATACCGCGATTCGGAGACCCCTCGGGATTCGTCGTATTCGCCTAATCGAGAACACTGTGTGCGCGCGCTGCGGATCGCGCCTCGACCGTACCGAACGATGGAACAAACACTCTTAACGATCGCGGAACGGTAATCCGATAGTCGAAGAACAAATGGAACTTAACGACGACTCAACGATTCGCACGTTCGCCGCGGTCGTTCGAAGTGTCCGGCAATCGATTCCTCGTCATCTCGACGCCCCTCTGTTTCGCGATTCGACCGCCGGATCCTCCTCTCCTCTCCGGCGTGTTCTCGTCTGCTCGATTAGCTACTGCGTCGAATAGCGACGAATCACGAATACCGTTTAAAAATCACCGATTGGTCTGCGTATACTGATAGTCTCTCGGGGTTGCAGAGTCGACGATCTCGGATATTTACAAGAGGACTCTGCTACGTTCGCAAACACGCTTTCTCTCGCTCTCTCTCTCTCTCTCTCTCGCTCACTCTCTTTCTCACACACACACTCTCTCTCTCTCTTTCTCTCACTTGGGCACACATACGCCTCTGATCACTCGCACCGCTCCACGCTAGAAATATATCTTACATGAATCGTCTATCTTATCGTTACACGTCGGTACCATATATTACAAGACGCGTTCTGTCTGTACATGTGGAGGTGTAGTATAAGTGTTTTGTGTAAGGTGCGTGTGCGTACACGTTTGTCAGTGTCTCCGTGTGTACACGTCCAAATATGATCGTACGGACCTAATTTAATCAACAAATCCTCCGTTAAATTTGTTCACATTCTTCGCGATCACAGTGATTAATCCCGAGCCTCTCGACAAAAGTCTCGTAGAAACGTTCGATGCGACCTGTGGCGTTCAACATCGCCGAAAGTCGGCTTTCATTTTCTCTTCGGTTTCGCAAGGAATCGCGATCCTCGCGACCCCCCTCACCCTCCCCTACTCATCTCATTCTAGTTCACTCGCGATGGGCGAGTTTCTCTCTTTCCCTATCTCTCTCTCTCTCTCTCTCTCTCTCTCTCTCTCTCTCTTCCTCTTTCGCTTTCTCGCACTCACTCTGTCGTGCTCTCCGTCTCCATCTGCCTTTTTCTCTCGCGCTCGCTCTCTATTCTCCGGTCTCCGCTCCGTCGTCAACGTCCTTAGCTTCGGTCCGCCGGGCAGCTTTAGTAACCGCTGAGACACCTGAGCTTCTTCAAGGGAGGCGACAACTCGTTTCAGCTGGTCGACGCCTGCACGGACATTGGCGGAGGTTTCACCGGGCCCAGAGCGGGACCGGACAGCCCGTTGTTGTTCATGTCGCCGGGAGCCCTCGGACCGCCCACGCCTATGGCCGTCCCACCGTTCGCTGTCGGCGTGCTCCCCGACATTTGTCCCTGCAGCCGTTAATTCATCTCTGTTACCAAAAACTCTTGGAAAAGGGTGCGAACGGGAATGGAAATTACTAGTGACACGTTGGGGCTGACAATCGGCAAAGATCTCGCGATACGAAAAAAGAAAAACTAGAAAGCGTACCGTAGCTAGAATTATTAATTAAGAATTAAGAATTATAATTAATACCGTGTTAGCTATCACCTGATACAACACGGAGTAATAAATGCTAAAGGGTTTTTCAGTAGGATCGCTACATTTTTTAACGTGCTTGTGTTCACGTATTTGGCAGTTGCTTCTATTTCTTTTTAGATTTTGATTTGCTACGTTCTGTGCCATTCGACCGTGAAGGAATATGTACATACTGGAACAACGTTTACAAATTACTCAAATTTATTATGAGAGTTCTCGCCAAGTTGCAACAATTTCGTGTGCGCTTCATCCAATGTATGGTCATCGCAACTGTCCTGCTCGATCCACAATCGAACGATTAGTGAAAAATTTTTTAAAAATTTCTCTCAAGAAACATTTTTTATTCATTTTTCTTTTTCATTTGGTTCGTGCCAACAGCTCACACAATTTAGGCGACTTGAGAATCAACATGAGAAGCTACCATTCGATTCGTTACCGTTTATTTACCAGTTACCATTTATTCGTGATATTCGAGCTGATTGGTGTGAAGAAGACAAGAAAAATTGAATTCATCGGATCCATCCCTGTAATCGTAACCGTGGCGGATATTTGAACGATATTGTGTTTCATCATTAACCATCAGACGGCGGATCACTTTCGCAACTGTACTATTGAAGTTGCTTGTAACAATTCTGATCTTTATTCAGCAATATTTTTGACAATATTTCTTAATTAACCTTTCTGTTGTTCCTAATGTAATAGCAATTTATTTCAGTCAATTGGCGACAATTTATTAATTAAGTGAACAACTTAGATACTTTGTCGTCTCAAAAAAAGGTAATGTTATTAAATATATATGAATGTGATATAAATAAGTCATTGGCATCTTACATACTTTTTGTTTCATTTAATAGCATTATTGTAGCATTCTTGCTGAAAAACCCTTTACTTCAAGATCCTTCACAGCATTGTCAAATAAAATTGCGTAATTTTAGCTAGCATAGATAGCTTAATGTAGATGCCACGAGTTCAAAAAAGATCCGCAACCTTGTCACAGCGTTTGTTACGCATCTTCGTGATACAAACAAGAAAGATAAAGTCGAAACTTGCGGGAAATGCATCTTTTTGTATCAGTTTTAAGATATTGAAGTTATAAAGTTAGACAAAAAATTTTGTCAAGTATTTGCGGTTAGCATAATAATCGACGTGTTGAAAGATAGTTAGGCGAGACATTGATTGAAGCGAAAGTTCTTTTGGAGCAAACAAGACGACAGTTACTTTCACATATTGGTTTCTTGTTCTTTGACTTTTCTCTTAATCTTTTTATCAACGTATCCCGCAACATATACGGCTTTTCAGAAACTTATTTTACGATCAAACATTACACGTTAAACACAAACCAATGAAATTGTACCAATTCTTAAAACGATGCTTTTTATAGTTAAATACTCCGCGAACGTGATTTTCTTATCTATCTCTGCGAGTTAACTATAAACACATTGATAATCCATAAACGATTTTCTGTTTTGTAACATCATGTCTTACGTTAGTGGCAAGTGAATATTTTTGATGGTTCGTATAACCAATATGAGAACGTGTGCATACTATATCCATTCATTACGGAAACCATAATATAAAATAAGACGGTGTAATACGCCGGGTTATCTCGCGGCAGACAGCATGTTAAGGAAGCTAACGGTAGAAATCAAAGCAGGTAAAACAAGTTTCATAAACATGATACCAGAAATAGATGCATAAGGGAACGATTGCAACGATCATTCGATAAACTGAAGTACGTTAAGTTAATTCATATCGATAGAAGGCAGAACCTTGCTAGGCTGGAATGGCTAGAATGGCTAGAATTGCGAATAAACTAAACGATCTTTCCGGTATTTTCAATATTTCTCTGCCGTCTCCTTAGGGCTTCACGTATCTCTGTCTAAACAGTATTTCAAAAGGGCTTGCAGAGCTCGTAAAATACAGGATAATAACAATAATTAACGTTCAAGGATCGTTTTACTCGTATGAAAACAGTTTGAAGATCGACCGTCAATTTTACTACATCTAACTGGGAATTCCAATATCTTCCCCGCTATTGGGTAATCAAAAGGACGTCCAAATTGATTGGTAATTTTCCAGACTGGTATCTGATTGCTCTTATAGCCAGCGATCGAGGCCATTGGATCGAAGAATGATATTATGCAGACTTGATAGCGTATTCGTTCCGAGCGGAGTCGATGAACGACCGACTCCAATTAGTGTCTTAATCCATCCCGTGAAACTGGTAGCACAGCGATCGACGAAGGCACGATAGCGTCAAAGAACGCGCGTTTTGCATCACAAACATGGGGGATAATCGGTGATAGAGAGGATGGTGCAGAGGTCTTGCTATAGTACAATTAAAACGCGGGGCACTCTTCCTATCAATAACAACGACAAAAGCACGGCCGATTTCATGCAGGCGCACGTGAAACGCTTCAAACGTTCCGCCTCTCTTAACTTACGTTCGACGCGTGATTATGTTGACCCACCGACTGGCCAAGTCCCTGATGAGGTTGCTGTGGATTGTGACCAGGATGCATGTTCTGGCCTGGCGGCGTCGGCGTTGGGGGCAGTTGCCTTTTGATGTACGCCAGCGAAGCGGGTGTTTGTACTGACATATTGGCGAACGCCAGCATCTCCTCGTAATCGTACTCGCAGAGAATTTTGTTCTCGTTCAGGTAGAATCGATCGCCTACGCAAAACCTGCAAACAGAAGCAGCCAGTGTCGCAGCTTTGTTGATCGCCCGGACCCGCGAATCGCCGAGTTTCCGCGCGACCAGATCATTATCTGCCAGCCCACGAGCACGTCGCCGGCTGACGGCGACACTGTCATGCTCGCAGATGAAACCTAGCGATGCTTCTTCTGCTTTCCCCGCTTTATCGCGGTACAGTTCCTTCGCACGCTAGTCAAGGAAGCAGTAATTATATACAGGATGTCCCGTAATTATGTTAAAACCCGAAAAAATGTGATTCCTAAGGTCATTTGAAGAAACTTTTTCCGTAGCGAAGATTCAATCCGCGGCTTTGTTTACGAGTTATTAGCAAAAAAAAACAATAACCAATGAGAAGCGAGCTCGGCTTTCGCAAGACGGTCGAGCCAACAACCGCTTAAAGCCTAGTTCCGCTCTTTGGCTCGATCGCCTCGCGTCAGCTGATCTCGCCTCTCATTGGTCACTGTTTTTTGTTAATAACTCATAAACAAAGCCGCGGATTGCATTTTCGCTAAGGAAAATGTTACTTCAAATTACCTCAGGAATCACCCCTTTCCGGGCGTTAACATAATTATGGGACACTCTGTAAAACAAAAATTTATAAGAATTACAATTTATAAGAAAATGAATACTGATGAGCTGAATGAGAAAATGAATACTGAAATTATATTGGTACCAAATAATTATTGGAAATTTGTGAAAAATCATTGCAAGTTTCAGTCCGACTACAATCACATTGGACCAGACACAGATCGTTCTGCGAACTTCTGCTTGTTAAAATCTACACAGAATTCACATTTACAAGTATTTGCACTTGAAAGTTAAAATGAAGTCCGATGTTTATCACCTTTAATCAAATTTGTATATGCTTCCTCAAAGTTCAAATTGGTAAAAATTGACGTTTGCTCTTCATGAATTAAAAAGGTCTCGTGAAATGCATAAATAACTGAATTGTAGTTGACATGTAGAACTATGTATTACACACATTCCATTTTAGTTTCGATTTGAAGGTTTCCTTTCTGTAACGTTATTCCGGCATCGTGGAGATTATCCGGAGGAACTAACATTTTGGATCTTGAAACTTCGATACTTTCTCACTTCGAAAGAAAAAAAAATTTTTTTAATGTAAAAGTTGACAAAATTTACTTTTGTCCACAAA
Source organism: Megalopta genalis (assembly GCF_051020955.1). NCBI lineage: Eukaryota > Metazoa > Arthropoda > Insecta > Hymenoptera > Halictidae > Megalopta > Megalopta genalis. Next base: position 1,838,271 of record NC_135015.1, on the reverse strand, counting down.
TTGCCGCTTCCCCGACTACTGTGTACTAGCAAAATTCGAACCCATGTTTATTATTACGTAACTTACAATTTCCCCGAAATCGTGTTTTCGAGTCGACTTTGCTTGTGTGCCGTTTACTTGAACGTAAAAGTCGCTAATTAACGTACGCAGCGTTTCCGATTGTTGTCAAATTATCAATATTTGTACTGTTATAATTTCATGAAAGCGTATCGTACAACAACGTGTCTGGACTCATTTTAAAGCTTGAAGCTTCTACGTCACGTATTGTTCATTTTCTTGTAACGTATTTTTACATAATATAACAGGTGGGAAACTGGAGACATGCTCTTTCTGAAAGATATTACAGATTAAAATCTCTGTAAATACATTGGAAAATGTTTTCCACGACTGATCCTAGCATAGATTTCAAGATCGAAACCTCTCTTTTACGATGACCAATTAAACTTTGATGTGCGATATTTTCTAGTCATTCTATCGAACTTCGAATGAAAGATGTACTGCCTACTTTACAGTGACAAAATTGTTGCAATCCATGTCTGGATAACTGATCGTTCATGAGCACTGTCCTCTTGAATCGCTACATTCGGTACTATATAGGGTGCTCCAAAAATGTCTCGCAATCCGGAAATGGGAGTTCCTGATGTCATTTGAAGCAACTTTTTCCTTAGCGAAAATGTAATACACAGCTTCGTTTACGAGTTATCAACGAAAAACAGTGACCAATGACTGGCGAGATCAGCTGGCGCGAGATGGCCGAGCCAATGTGCGGAAGTGGGCTTCGCGCGCTTGTTGGCTGGGCCGCCTCGCGCCAACCGAGCTCGCCTCTTATTGGTCAGTGTTTTTCGTTAATAACTCGTAAACGAAGCCGCGGATTGCATTTTCGCTAAGGAAAAAGTTGCTTCAAGTGACATCAGGAACCTCCAATTCTCGCATTATGAGATATTTTTGGAACACCCTGTACTGACTCGCTCAAGTCGCATGGCTGAACACGTTTTCTTATACTAATTCTATACTATAGTCTGAGAGTGTCGGCAAGGTAGTTGTGCAGACCGAATTTATCAAATCTTCGACTCGACAATATTAACATTTTTAAATAGGTAGAGCGATGACAGATAGCACAATAAAATATAAGATGTATTTTTAGGTAGCAATTTCAATGTGCAGGATAAAATTTTCAATAACTTCTCATGTACTGCAGAAAACTTATTTTGAAGTATTATTCAACTATCTAACATAGAAATGAGTAGTGGTCTCGAATGCAAAATTTTATTCCATTTGTGGTTCAAATGCTGACTTAACTACTCGAAGATGTAAATTGTATCCACTGATATTAGTATTAACCATTTGCGGACGAAGCCGCTCGACGGGCTTTTATATACAATACCTGTCGTCCACAGGTATTAAAATAAAAATGTTATGTAAAATATGTGGAAAACTTTGCTGGTTTCTTTGGTAGTGACACTGAAAGACTGACTCGACAAACTGAAATTCGTTCTGAACCTACGGATAAATTAATAAATTTATATTAATAATTAATAAATTAATTTTAAAAAACGGTAAAAAGACTTGGGCAGCTATTTGCCGACACTCGTCCGCAAAGGGTTAATATCACACAGAAAAATTCTAACAAAATAACTATTACTAATCGGAGTGAAAACAACGACTGAACAAATTTTAATGATTTCAAGGCGTGTAAACGTTCATGACAAATAAAATTCTGCAAAGGTGATTTTAACGTTATCTATCAAGATCACCTGCAACAAAAAGTAAGTCAGTAATCAAGGTGTTTTGTATGACCTATATACCACGACCTCGTAGTGACCTTAAGATCAAACAAATGATCTGAAAAATGAATACTTGGAACATTTAATAAGCTATGAGGATAATATCCGTTTTAGATTTTTCAAAGTGAAATTCAAATTGTTCTTCAATTCAATCACGATTTTTCAACCAGACCCCTGTTTACCTTATTTGTTTGAATACAATTTCCAATGCAATAACAAACCGACTCATCTTTCCGAAAAGAAAGAAAAATATTTCACACATCCACTTCCCTCTTGTTCCTCCGAAGAGCGATTAAAAAGTTTCCGCCCGAAACTGGCGCACGAATTAAAAGTAAACTGAAAAGGAACACGCGAACAATTCTTCCAGCAAAGCGAACCGACGACGAGCGGACCTGTCAAAAGGGGTGGGGGCTCGTCGATAATAGGTTGATTGTCGCGACGAACGAAATAGAAAAAAAAGCACCGAAGGGAAAACACTGCAGGTATAGCGGCAGGGGGGATTGGGGGGACGGGCCGCGGATAACGAGCGTATCGCAACGTGTCGGACAAATAATTATTATCGGGCTTCTGTCCGCGAGTGGTCTCACATCCGCTTTGATCCCGGTAGGAAATGCGAGAGCGAAATACGAGAGCGGCAGAGTCTGGTTCGAGGTAGATACTCTCATAATCGTACAGCAAATAGAATTATCGCGTTGCACGCGGCCGTTGCGTTGCCGGCGAGCATAGCTTATACCGGGTTTCGCTCGTTTCCCCCATTATACGCGTCGTCTGCTAAATGACGTTGTACTCCGATCCTCATCCCTCCACTCTTCTGCCGCCCACTTTCTCTCTCTCTCTCTCTCCCGCACGCGCTCGCTCTCTCTCTCTTGCTCTCCCTCGCTCTCTTTCTCTCTTGCTCTCTCTCTCTCACGCTCTCTCTTGCTCTCCCTCGAGAGAGAGAGAGAGAGAGAGAGAGAGAGCGAGCGAGAGAGAGAACAAGAGAGAGTGTGTGAGAGAGAGAGAGAGAGTAAAAGAGAAAGAGAGCGAGAGAGAGAACAAGAGAGAGCGTGAGAGAGAGAGAGTTTCTCTTCTCTCTCTCACACTAGTGTTCTCTATCCTTGTATGCCATGCCACTCTCCCTCGCGCAATTCACCCGACCATCACCTGCTGATTCCTGGAGACTGTCCACCAAGCGAGATCACGGTACGACCGGTCTCCCACTATCAAGGTGTTCTCCTTGCCAATTGCTGGTCAGCTAAACCACACAAGGCTATTTACTGTGGCCGACCAATCGCGACCAGCTTTTCCGGCGCCTATTCTCTTCGCTCTTTGCTTCCGGTTTTTAACCGCCCGGTCCACGAAACGGGCGACTCAGTGCAGGTGTTTGAAAGAACAAGGTGTAAAAAGTAACGAGATTGAACGTATATTTCGATAGCTATGTATTGAAACTGGGAAATTGACAGTAGCTGAAATGTAGGGTGATTTGTCCAGTAAATAAACAATTTAACCGTATTTGTTTAAATGGTAAACTGCAAATCGTTGTTCAATCATCTGAACGATAACATCGTGACCGAACTGTTTTACTACTTAGTTTGTATATCCCTGAAGACAATTCTAGCACATTTTCATAGTTATAGATTTTTCGAAAAAGTGATATAGAATTTTGTAAAAAGTACATCGAACGACCAACGAATGAACACAAATGAATCAATGAATGGATAATCGTAGCAATGTTCCAGTGCGCACAAATTATACAAATGTTTATCAAAATTACAAAATTATGAAAGCATATGTCATACATTTTGTAAAAATGTATCGATTTGAATAAATGTTCATGCATTGGTCGTTCGACGTGTTTACCACTAAGTCACTTAAATTTCCACACGTTTAAAAAGAAGCTATAACTATAAAAGATTGATTTTAAGAAATATGCAGCTTAACCCACTATCCACCGATGTTCCAGTTTTGGGACACTTTTTCAAATCTTTTTCTTTTAAAAAAACTGCAACTTTTAAATAAAATACAGGCATTAAAATAGTGAGAACATATCACGTGGTCCATGAAAGTATTAAGAATTCCCACTGTTTTGTTTTAAATCATTATAAACTTCAGGTTGAAACTAATAACCTCAATTTAATTTTTTTTTTTTTTGTATTTTTGAATTGCGGCGGGTAATGGATTAAGCGTTCATTCGCTAGACATCTTGCGGGATTAACAGTTTATGACACTGCAAGATGAAGTAACGTGCCTGGATGTACAAATTGTGATGAAAGCGGTCTAATAGAATGACTCGAAGATGATCGAGTGAACGACATAAATGACGAAGAAATTGTTAGAAGGATTAAAGACATTTATAACGAAGAGCGCAACGAAGAAGACGACATCATTTGAAGTGATACTCCCACGCATCATTCTGAAGTATTCACGGCGTCATACTTATCAGATTGTATGAAGCAGCGCAAAATGGCATTCCCGTAAAATTATTCGTTTCGAAGGAAATATCCAATTCACCAGCTCGGAAAAATTGGGTGGGCAAAGATGATTAAAACATATGTATATATGAATAATACATTTAATATGTAAATATAAAAATTTACAAAATAATATAGGAAATATTAGAACTTTTCATCGTGAAATATAATTATAACGTGAATTGTACGATTTAGTGAAAAATTCGATTATGCGCTCATCTTGGATGCAATCAATACGGATCGTCAAGGTTTTACTACAATATTACAATTATAGTGAATAATAATAAATATACTGCTCAACATATCTTTATGTTTATTGAAGGTAACGTAGAGGAAAAAATTGTTAAAAATTATTAATCATTTTGTAATTAGATTTTTGTTAATATCGACGTATCTAATTAAACCTCAGGTTTCCAAAACTCGGTCAAAAAAAAGAAGAAAAAGAAATCAGTGTACACTTTCTTGCATAATTTTACTTACTCTTATACAATTTTGCTTATAATCTTTAGTTATTGACTAAGCGCTACTTCGTAACATGCTACTTCTCCCATTTTTAAGTTAAATTATTTATTAACTTTTCTATTATCGATAAAAACATGGAGAAAAAGAAACTATTACGGTGAGAATTTAGAGCTAACAATAAATGAAAGTGAAGATATCTTGATTTTGAAGTATTCAAACATGATTTAAATATTTCATCATCTGAAAACTTTGTAAATGATTGTGATATTGATATTCCAATTATTTGTTACATATAAGAAAAACACCTACTGCAACGAATAAAATTTATGTCTTGTTTATATAAAAATAAAGCATATTTATAAAACAAATAAGAAAATATTCATAAGCAGGTGCCTATTTTTTTTGTAAACTAAAATTTCCACTTTCGAGCGCTTTGCCGTAGAAACATGCAGGACCTGCTTGGTAATGTTATTGAAAAAATAATCGTAACGTTAAGGCTTAAACATGACTATAGCTATTAAACAATCTAGACCGGAATTGGTATAGGCCCCCCGCAAACACCACTGACATCTGAGAAATTCTTCTGTTCGCCGTGGATAACCGTCGATCACGTAATACTTGTCTCCTCGAGGATCAAGGCGGAACATGATCAAACACTTAATTACGAACAAATTACAAATTATAAACCCTGATCTAACACGGTTGTCACGTTCCTAAAAAATGTCGTATTACGCGAATCCATGTTACACGAAACAAAGAAGTAATGCAACAAAGGATGTTAGGTTCTAAAACGTAAAGAAACATACTATTATATTTGTATAATTAGGAGAAATATATTTATTAAAGCATTGTCATTATATATCATATCATATTAATGTGTATCAAATAAAAACATAAAGCTTTAAAATGTACTGCACGAACAAAATGAATTTCAAGTTCTAAGAAATTTAAAAATTCGCACAAAAATGGACAATTTAGGAAGAAGAGATACGATTATTCGAGCCTTACGTCTCGTTTTTATAGTTGTTGACAATCTGTAACTATAAAAACGAGTCGCAAGCCCGAATAATCATATCTCTGAGCGCGAATTAAGGAGAAAAAACGGTACACGTTCAAGTGACAAATTTCTAATCAGATATCTTGTGCATTTAAAATCTCTTATTTCGTTCTGTATTACAATACAGACTACAGTCCGATTTCCCTAATTTCGCATTTAGCTCTTAAAAACGTTAAGCGTTTTGCGGATTTATCTGATTCTCAAATCGTGTTATATTGGGTTGGCAACTAAGTAATTGCCGATTTGTTCAATGAAATAAAAAATTTTTTTTTACTTGGAATGAAGTTTAATCTGTAATGTATTTTCCGTTTTGTTCGATGACTTTTTGCCATCTCTCTGACAACTTGAAAATTCCACGCTCGTAGAAAGTCTGATCCTTTTCGGCCAAAAACTGAGTTAAGTGGTCGCTTTTCCTTGACCGCTGCATTCAATTTGTCCAGTTGCTAACATTCACGGATAATAAAAAATAACATAATAATAATAATAATAATATTAATAATTTTATAATATAACATTTACGGATATCATAAAAATGGGAGTGAGAGACATCTATAACTGAAATCGGCAATTACTTAGTTGCCAACCCAATAGAAGCGTCGTGTTAAACGAAGGTTACCTACACTTTTCTCGAGATATTTTGGTATAAAGCGATTAGCAGCTTTTTCACGCGTAAAATATTTACTAACAAGTGAGACGGGGAATCCGATAGAGTAATATCTGGATGACAATAAGATCAACTGTCGGAGATTTAGCGCTGCAATCCTTGCGAATGCGTTCCCCTGTCCGTCTGGATCGAAACAGATATTCCTATAATTGCGCGGCGAGCGGGCATTATCGCGTTGCACGAGCGCACTTGTTCCAGAATTTCTATTATGATCCCGTGAATAATGCCGCGCGGATCCCCGGTCCTTTAATTCCCACGTCCGGTGTAGGTGTCTGTCGCGACACGATACCGACCAGTCATACTCCCAGATTTTCCACTTTCGTTACCATTTTCATCCTCTACCCAAACTCGCTCAACTAATGTCTATCTTTCGGTCGTGTGTCCTCTCTGTATACTTCGTATAATGAATAGCGCCCGTTAGTGCAGTTGCGCCGTGCTTGTGAACGCAATAACTATCATGAATGAGCGATTTCATCAACAGCCACGCCGAAAAGTTCAGCGGTGTAGTATTTTATTACGGTACAACAATAAACTCCGACAACGTATTGTCAAGCGTTAGGATTGTTGAGGAAACACCTGGACAAATAAACGAAACTTTTTTACCGCTCTTTTTATAGTCCCGAGTTTCTACTTAGTAATCTCGATCCTTTTTTGTAGCTTCGAGAATTTCATAGGATGCGATGAAGGGAACCGTATCACTGAATTCGCCGAGGAGAATACGAAAAGCTTCGCGTTGCTGGAAACGTTAGCATGCTACGGCAGAACCTCGATCATTCGAGCTAAGAAGAATGACGCGAATTTGAGGTCAACAGGGCGGCTGCTTAATTACGGTGCCAGACTTAATCTTCGCCGATTAACGGCCATGCCATCGGCACACTAAATTAACGAAGAATACTTTTCGACCGTATTAACCTGACTCCGAGACGCCACTAAAAATTGTTGCGTACAAAATAATTTGTAAGTTATTAGTACCTACAACACGCTACTTTGGGACTGTATATTTTCTTTGTGTATGATAAAAGTGTAACTGTTGTAGGGATCATAAGACTCAATTTGATATGCATAGAATGTACTAATTTATACAGGGTGGGGCATTTTAAACAGGTCACCTGAATAACTCGCCTGTTCTTGAAGATAGGAGAAAATGCATTAGACCAAACTTACTTGGTACCGGGAGGCTCATATATAATCTGGTATTGCCAATTTTTCTGTTGGTGAAGGCGTTAAGGAGATACGAAGGTCAATTCTGTTTTTTTAAATGGAACAGTAAGTTTTTTTATTTACATTCTGATAGAGTGTTTCGAGGCGAATACAATGAACTATTATGAAGGTCATTCAAGGTCACAACTGGAACGCGAAAGTGGGATCAGTCGACGAAGTATTTTACGAATATTACACATTAACAAATTTCACCCGTTCCACATATCACTTCATCAACAATTAACTGAAAATGATTTATACAAAACGTTTACAATTTACGTTTGCAACCATCCACAATGGTTGAGAGAAGTCGACAAACAGAGACCTTGGTCTGTAAACGTCTGGTGCGGCCTTCTTCATAATAAAATAATTGGTCCATATTTTATTGATGGCACGCTAAATAGTAGTAAGTACCTCAGAATCTTAGAAGACGTTTTGCCAGAATTGTTAGAAGACACTTCACTGGACATACGACAATCCATGTGGTTCCAGCAAGACGGATGTCCTGCTCATTCAGCACGCAATGTTACAGAATTTCTAAATAGAAAATTTGTAGATTGTTGGATAGGTCGATCAGGAAGTAACAAATGGCCGGCACCCCAACAACAACAATCCCAGACCTGACACCTCTCGATTTTTATTTGTGGGGAAAGTTAAAGGCAGAAGTGTACCGTGAAAAACCAACTACCAAACTTGACATGCAAGAACGTATAAAAAGAACTTGCTCTGTAATACAGGGGTGTCAAACTCAAAAGCTAACTTAGGCCAAATAAACAATGCTTAACTTTAGGTGGGCCGCAAAAGAAAAAAAAAATCAATGTTCATAGAAACAAATATATTTTTATTTTGACTAGTACATTGTAATAAACATATATAAAGTTAAATTATTGTTTACGTCCTGATACTTGACATCAAAAATGTTCATCTCGGGCCGCGAGATGTAATGACACCCCTGCTGTAATAGATACAAATGAAATTTGCCAGGCAATGTCATCAGTATTGCAACGATTTAGACTATGTATCCATGTTCAAGGTCGCCATTTTAAACACTTGTAATAGCAGTATTATATCAGTTTTCTCTTGCAGTTGACTTTGGGTGACCTTGAATGACCTTCGTAATAGTTCATTGTATTCGCCTCGAAACACTATCAGAATGTAAGTAAAAAAACTTACTGTTCCATTTAAAAAAAAAAAACAGAATTGACCTTCATATCTCCTTGACGCCTCCACCAACAGAAAAATTGGTAATACCAGATTATATATGAGCCCCCCGATACCAAGTAAGTTTGGTCTAATGCATTTTCTCCTATCTTCAAAAACAAGCGAGTTATTCAGGTGACCTGTTTAAAATGCCCCACCCTGTATAAAATGGAAATTATTTTGAATTAAAAATTATAAAATATCTTCGAGTGTTGAAAGCTACTTTATCAAATACCACGAGAGAATCGAAATATGTCAGTTTTCCTTTGGTGATCATGTGAGGAACAGTTGAAAAATTGATTCGTAATTTTAAAATGACAGTAGATGAACCGTCAAAATGACGGGTCACTAATTTTTTAATTTACGACTATTCAAATCGTAAAGATACATTTATGAGTTATTTATTCAATTTATATGTTACTTACGGCAAATGTTGCAATAACAATTGTTAAAAATCAAATAAGACGTTTATACGTCTTATTGTTACTTTCATAAACTAATATAAAACAGCTGTTTTTTGTGCTCCGTAAATCTAGTGTTGATCCAGTAAACCGTTTGGACTAATACGAAACGTATTTGGCAAATAAATCATAATATAACTTAGGGAACCGAATATGACTGAGAAATCGAGGTTCTACCGTACAAGTAACCACGCAGAAGAATAACGTTTCAGAAAATGTTAAAAAATGCCTATTATCCACAAGCGCCCAGTTTTAATATCATATCGGACATTCCCAGCTACCGTGGTGACATACTCGAGAGATAAAAAGAAATCGGCTCGCATGACATGCAGCAGAATTTTTTGCCACTGGTCCGGCCATGGAAGCTAAATCCACTTTGCTCGACGCGACGGACGAAACGAGACACCACTTAAGTCCAGTTAAAACAATCCAACCGGTCCAGAGAAGAAATGAAGGCCGCGTTGCCGATGTGACGGGCTGCAACCTACCTCCCTATCGCGTTTTCTGATTGATTATGGGAAAAATTGCGTCGGCCTTAGGACGGCGCGTTCCCGCCGTAACTCTTCGGTGGCTGGAGCAGCTACGATGTTCCTTCGAGTGCGTCTTGCGCTCCCAATTAGGTTGGAGGTGGCTAGGTGTACGCGCGATCCCGCAACAACGTCGAGGCTGAAATATTAACTGACCGCGCGGCGCCGCGCCGTCCGAAGACAGAGAGAAGCGGATCTCGCTCGGGCGGTGGACTGCGCCGGTTCGCACGGAAAATTTCAATCTAGAAAGGGACAGGGGAGGAGGCGGAGAAGTGGTCCACGGACTCGGATAACTCGGTTGAATCTTTAACGAGGATCAACCGGCTTTGCGAAACCCGGAAGGACTCGCGCGGACGTAACGGAATCCGAGGAAAAATCGCGCCGCGCCGTGTCCCGTGGAAAACGGACACCGGAGCTGCACCGGCTCCGAATAAATAAATAAAGTAACCGGTGCCAATGCATGACCCCATTAGAGTCACTTTACAGGACATGTTCGGCGCCGGTGCAGTTGTAACGTTCTCAGAGTAATGCCTTCCCCTGCACCCGGGACCAGCGCCACCTAAAACATTCACCGGTCCTCTGTGAATCCTTTCTTTGAAGGGACACGGGTTTCTTGTATAAAATTTGCATACGCAGCCGCCGCTGCGACCAGACCAGACCCGTGCTCTCGCGAGCATGCCTCGGCGAACGTCAGCCGCCGACGCGACGCGACGCGACGTCCCCGCTTTAATTTCCTTTGGAAGTATCGCGCGACGAATTTTCTCGATTGCCGCCCGTAAAAAAGTGAATTAAAAAGGATATCCGAGGCGGGAAGTGCTCGGTGCGCGAATTAGCGAGGTACATGCTGAAACGCCGCCAGAATTTCTGACTTTAGCGGAAAATGCTCGTGAAGAAATTTGTACTCGTAGGACTCGTTTATACCGAAAAACGCGTTTCCATGGCACGTTGAAGCGCACTCGGTGCGAACTGTTTACCACGATTAGCGGCAACAATGGTCACTTTCGAGGCATTGGGTGCAAAAACATCTTAACTCGAGTTAAGTTGTTTCTGTGGGATCCTTCATAATCCTATTCTTCGATCTTTCTATGCGTAAGTATGTGACGTTCGAGAATATGCATTCACGATTCCATGAATGCCAATGTTTGCCGAATTGTCTTGCGTCAATCGCATCGTATTGCATCTGCCATGCGGAGCTACTGTGATCGTATCGTTAAAGTATTTTTTTCATTACTTGGTGTGCACATCGTATGTGCAATTGACTCATTACGCGAAGCTGTGATTATACCAAAAGATTGCATTTTAATGCCACTTTACTGTGAAGTCGTAAAAATATTTTGATTATATTAGAAAACTTCATTCGTTATAATTATGTCACACGAAATCAATGAGTAAGCATTTCGTTTGTCTTTGTTTGCTTCCAAAACTAAACTGGGCCAAGATGTTTTTGTGCCTAATGCTTCTTTTTCTCTATCTGTACGCTCCTTTTCGAATAAAATATAATACTTTATTATAGTCTACTGTCGTTTTTATATGTCGTGTTTCCAGTTAAGAATTTCTCAGAAAATTATTCTAAAACTAAAAAGAAAATTAAACTTCCGGCAAATAAATTGTTAAAAATTGAGGAAATTTAACATGTTTTCTAAATTAATATTGTGCAATGAACTCGTCTCGAAATAAATCAATCTGAAATGTTCACAGTACGATTGTTCTGTGTTAACAAAATTTTCAACGAATTACTTATCTTGAATTCATCAAATAAAAAAAACTAATAAATAGCACTAATCCAAATAATTTGTCGAAATCAGTTGTCGTCGCCATTGTACAATTTTTCAAGAAATTCTCAAGTGTTGATCTTCAATTTTGAACATTATAAAGTGTATAATGCATAAACTGAAATGGAAAGGTGTAAAAGTTGTATATCGAGAAACATCCAGAAATAATAACGATAAAAATAAAATAAAAATAATAATAAATCCAAAAATTCATAATTGCCAGAAAGCGTTTAAATGTTGCGTTTGTCGAATTTGTATGTTGCACGGGACGTCGAGCTGGCGACATTACGTCGGCGGACTCCAATTTGTAGTCGGCATGGGCATTAACTGGGCGGTCGTTAAATTTGACCGGACGTCTTCTCGAGAGGATCGAAGAAACGTCGAGGGGACGCGAATTCTGGCGTGGCCGTTTGTGTTGGTGAGCCGAGGGGGCGTCGGTGCACACGACACCCCATCGCGTGTGTTGGTAGGCGCGAGCAGAGGGGCGGGAGGGAGAGAGAGATATCTAATTGGATCGGTAAATCATCCTCTAACCAGGAGGGTGGTAGGCTAGGCACCGCCACCAGCAACCCTTTATTCTGTGTTATTACAGTCTAAAGTTACCCCGTGTAATTGTTGCTGTTTAATTGCAAACTCTAAGTCGTCGCGTTACACGTCGCGGCGCCCCGCGTATAATTGCCCTCCTCGAATTCGCTCGCTCGTTTTTTACAGGCGAAATAATTGGAAACGATCCCCGAGCTCAACGTGTCTAAATCTGCCGAATGAGGGTCGGGCCCCAAATCCCTCACCCCTAATGGACAGTGTCCCTTTTATAGATTCGCGGCAGCCGTTCGAAAATACGTATTGAACGCGGGTTTAATCACGCGTGCAGGCGGCTATTGCAATTAAAAGGCAGGCTGTAATTATTAAATACGCGAAGGATAAAATATAATAGAAATTTTGAAAAGTGTAAATTCAAGGAAAATAGCTGTTATATTATTAATAATTTATGAAATATTAACTCTTTGCAGACGATTATTTTTTCAATTATTGATAACATTTTCTTCAATCAACTGGACTGCGTATTATACATTGAAGATGTAAAATAAGTACCGATCTTATGCCAAGTAAAATTTTTTTTATTTTCCTATTACAATCTGCTTACGAGCAATAAGTAAAATTGATCAACCGATGGTTAATAACATCACGTAAGTGTCCATCCAATGATTCTCACCAATTATAATAACTACACTGTCTAGAGTTTGTGTAACGATTTAGGTAAATCTGTTAGAATCTAGTGGCTTGTTTAGACTCTTTCATCCAGCAAGTTTGCTGATAGTTGATTTGGATGGTTGCCGAGTTTCTTTGTACATTTACTCTGCCGAACTTAGCTATTTCAGACCTCACTGTTGGAATTCTCAAGTCATCTCTCATAATTTCGTTCGTGACAAACCATAGAGCGTTTACCATTGTCCCCGAAACTTTCGACCGAAATCTTTCTAGTATTTCTATATCGGAATTTGAAGCTGAACCCCACAATTATAGCCGTGTAACTAATCAAATAGCTTGTGTGGAACTGCTAACCAGGTCCAATAAGTTTGATAATGTCAATGCGCAGACATTTATCCACAAAGGGTTAAGAACTAGACTAACCGAAACAGTTCATAAACTGTACAAACAGATACGGTTTTTACCGCAAACTAGCAGTGCAACTATCGGGTTCTTTGAAACGACGTGTCCGACTATTGCCGGATGTTTCTACTGACACGAAGAATGTGCCCATTAACACATTGTCGAGACGAGAGCTGCAAAAACGCAAATAATTTTAGGAATTGAGACGTTGAACCAAAGGCAGACAAATCGCCTGGAGTTGTTATAAACGCTGCCATAAATAGGGACGATCAGCTATAGCCAGACGCATTAGCCAAATCCTATTCAGTTTCACGCGTGCGTCACGCGAGTTTGAAAGGATTTCCTTGAGCGGCCGAGCGTCACGGGAACAACCGTGCTTCATATTTCCATTCTTTATTCCATTACTCGTCCCAAGGAGGCGGGCAAAGGTTTCATAGATTCATGGGCCACTAGGCACAACGGAAAGCGGGGGTGGGAAGGGTGGTGGAACTAATATAAAACTCGGACGGCAATTTTCGAACGGGAAACGGACCAATTGGTATTCCAGATAGTACTTGGTGGTTTCATTAAGCTACGAAATGGTCAAAGTCGCGGGCACCGCAATAGAAATCAGGTCGAACGAGTCACCGTGAAACTCGAACAACGCGCCCCGTTTGCCGGTAATCGTTCCCCGAGCGAGCCAATTGTCGGAGCCGTTGGGCCCGGTTCCGAGCGAAAAAGTCTTTTCACTGTGACCGCCGCAAGAATATCCTCGCGCTTCTCTATAGGGGTGAATTACGAGACAAAAGCGGGTCCCGTTGATTCCGTGAAAGTCAGTTGTGACGTCGAACGCACGATGCCTTGGGCATGCCCGCGCACAGAGAAAAAGAGAGAGAGAGAGAGAGAGAAAGAGAGAGGAAGAGAGACAGATAGAGCTGAGCCGCTGCCCGCCGCTCGCCGGTCCCCATTGTCGAAGATAGACAATGCCACGCGATAAAAACGTAAAATTGATGCTCTTTTGTTCGCATTGTTTGAGAAGCTGTACAACGTTTGTCGCACGCCTGGACGAGCCACTGTTATTGGCTCCAAACTACATTCTCCTGTTCCGTTTCGTTCCTTCCCGCCGCCCCCGCGATCTCGCCCGCCACTTCGTCGCTCTCTCTCTCTCTCTCTCTCCTCTCTCTCACTCTCTCTTTTGCACCCCTTACCCCTTACCCGGACCGTTGCCAACCCGCTTTTACTCGCCGGCAACCCTCGAAACCTTTCGTTTCGTCAATAAGCCCGGTATTGTGTTCCGCCACGGTTCCATAGTTCCGGCGTTTTACATTGACCGCTTCCGAACAGTCTCTTCCATTTTCAACACCGTCTATCGTCTATCTTCTCGATTTCTCGTCGTCGAATCCTCTCTGTGAGACACGATGCCCACCTTCTACAGATTACGGCCCCTACGGCCGTTTCTCAATAGCAGTCAACCAACCGCGCATGACGTCGCACGCAAGATTTTTCTGTGGCGAGTCGAATCTACGTGGAACGTCGCAAGTACCAGGATCGCGGAATACGGTTCGAGCCTCGTTACCGGTTGCAATAAAATTTCGGATCCCGGCAAATTACTCGGAGGTGTCCGATGTAATTTACGCGCCAGATGGCAGGCCCCGAACCAGAGAATTGCCTCGAGCGAAATTGCGGAACTTTAATAAAACATAAAAACCGGGAAGTCGTCGGGGGAAGAGGAAACATTCGTAAGAGTGTCCGTGAAAAGGGAACCTTACGGGTTATGGTACCGATGGAGGTCGAGAATTATACGCAGGTCCGACCACTGGGTGTCGCTATTCTGACCTTAATCGTCACACATAATTAACACATAATTAAGAACTTTTACGTTCGATTCGATGAAACGGCTCGATTTTTATTGTTCCGAAAAATTAGCGTCGACTCGGTTCAATTGAGTTCTTTTGACAGTTATCAGATGTATGTCAGGAAAAGAATTGTTAGGCTAATGTTGTCGCGCTAGCGGTTAGCAGTTATTATATGTGCATGTACATGTGTTCGTTCGTGTACATGAAGTGTGAAAGAGAAGATTGAGATAAAGAGTAGAACGTGCGCCTGTGCCATAGAAAGATGTATCACAAAAAAATACACCATTGATTCCTTAATTCCTTATTCTTACACTACTTATTAATAAAAACGCGAGCTTGCACGAAGGTCTGTAAAAATGTAATACAAACATATGAAAGAGTATTTCGAAGCTTACACAATACTAACTACTTCATTTTATATTAAAACGATTGAAACTATTTGCGACGCAAATATAATTTTTCCTAATTCAAGCTTCTTTTTATTTATCTAAAAAGAAATGTATCTCTCGAATAAACTTTGACAGTGTAATAAGAAAATTCTATGAACCAGTCAATTATTCATAGATACTTAAGCAATTTTACCGTAGCCTCCAATTTCATTATTCTTGTAACAAAGCAACACAAAAATGGTCTCAGGTGTATGTAAGAAATGTTTACCAAAAATATTATAACAAGCTGATAAGATCGCATAAATCGGGCATTCTAAAACAAGAAATCTTCGCGTCTGAAAATTACGGCGACGGTACTACGAGTAGGTGAGCACGACGCGTCCATTCTAAAATTTCGTTTTTCGAGAGGTCTGCGAGGTGGAAAGCATCCGCGTCTTTTATTCAGGCAAGCAAATTCGCGTCCCTGCCGCCGTTGTTTACCGGATTTCCTTCGCGGCGCAGTGTCCACATAAAAATCAATATTAGATAACGGGACAGTCCCGCGATTCAATTCACGAGACACGGGAGCAGGGTCGTGAGAATTTTAGAGTCGTACCCGGAATTCGCGAGGTTCCCGAGCATTCGGCATTTAGGGACCGTCTCGCTCGCCGGCGAGGAGCAATATGATACAAAAATGTCAGCAGTATCTAGATAATTACATAACTGGTCTCGAGGGTTCCTGGAAAGAGGCAGCAGCGAAGGGAGGCGGTGGGTGGAGGAACGTGGCGCAGGAATAACGCGACGAGAAGTTCGTCTCCTGCGTGGAATGGCGCCGCGGAGGGCGGCGGGGGTGTCTCCGCGACAGATAGAGCACAGGGTGATTTCCCAGCTGACCTGTAAAGCAACTCCCGAGTGGACTGTGTCTCGCAAACCGGTAGTCGCTTCTTTCCTTTTGCCCCCTCCCCCCAATATGTCTCCGTACCCTTTTCCCTTCACGGGTCTCCTTCGTCCATCCTATTGTCTTTACTCCGCGAGCCCCCCCGGTTCGCGATCCTTCTCCTTCGCCGACACAGTCGTTAACCGTGTTGCACGACAACAAAAAAAAAAGGGTGAATGAACGCAATCGCGGAGTACAGCACGGGGAAAAAACTGATACACTAACGAATGGTGTTCAACATTAAATTGACCGACCTAGGGATCGTCCAATTAGTGCACGGTCGACGGAAGAGATACGCGAATATAATGGCCGCCGGTATTCAATGCAAGGTATCAAGCTGCTCGCGTTCGCTAGAAATGATTGGCACTGTGAGTCAATTGACGTCGATACGGTCGTAGATGGTTTTCGTTAGTTGCCGATTCTCATTAATGTTTAGGGAAAACTCGGACTGCTGCGTGAAATGGTGAGTCCGATGATTAGTCGAACACGCGTGCCTGTTGAATGCTGACGCGTCTGATTACGACTGATCGGTTTTACTTATGAATTTTAGGGCACGCGAACCTGGTAAAAGTTGGTTTCTTTTAACTGAATTTATCATAGATTTGAACATTGAAGTTCTCCATTCACAACGACCCCCCGATATACGTTGGATATACGACATTTTTCTTCGTGTGTCCTTGTACTAAAATATTACTTCGAAGTTGATATAGCACTCGTTTATATTCAAAGGTTAATAAAATCACAAAATCGTATATCGAGTTTTAACCCTTTGCACTCGGATGTCGTCGATTCGGCGACATTATATATTCATGTGAAAGTGGCATTTCTTTTTTATTATTATTTCTCGTTCTATACGGTGAATAAGGTAATCATGTAAAATACACAATTAACAAAAGATATATTTTACTTCTTAAATCCTATAAAATTTCACAATAGTATAATGATTCTTATTTCAATTCGACTTTGTATAGCAAAATCACAATTTTTGCAAAAACAGCGAGTTGCTGGAAAATCTTATAACATAGTATAACATATTGATGAAAATAATTTTTCAATGTTTTCTAAGATTTCTAAGATTTCTAAGATTACGAAAGTAGAGGCTTCAAACTATAAACGTAAATCCAGGTCCATTGTTGTACGATAAAAAAGAGTTTGTTCAGGGAATCGGAAATTCCAAATACGAATTTTTCTCGTGGGCTCGAATTTAATTGTTGGTTTTCTTGATTTTCAAGGTTTGCAAACTTACCGGTAACTGCACTGTTGACAGGCAAAACAGTCGAGGTGATAGACGTTCGCCCTGGCCTTCATAACCAGTTCGTAAGGTGGTATCTGCTGTTTGCAGGCCGAGCAGTATCCCCTGTTTCCGAACAGCCTGAAGTAGTCCCTTTTGCACAGAATATGGTTGGCCTTGGTGAACAAGGTAGAGCCGACTTCTCCTAACCTACAGTCGCAGCAATCGCACTTCAGACAATCTTCGTGCCAGTAGAGGTCCAGGGCCTTGAGGTAAAACCTGAAGAACCGACCATAGTTTTCCTCCTTACCGACCAGTAGTCCAGCATCCACGCGACTTAATCTACGCGTACTATCGCGATTCGAGGACCAGAAACTGACCTTCGACCTACCCTCTCATCTCCCGATTACTCTATGGTAAGATTCACGATCGATTTCCAGTATGCGTCGCGACGCGCGGTATTTAACAAGTGCCGCATATAAATCCAAAAAGAGTTCATAAGATCAAAATCATTTATCACCTGGATTTAACTCTTTTCTATTCCAAAAATTCTAGTTACGTTCAGTTTCTGCAAATATATTACAATAAAAATGATTTTAACAAAGATGTGTTTCATTAAAGTCTATATAAAAACTAACGTTACTAAAAAAAAGTACGCTGAAAATCTGTGGAAAAAATTCATAAATAAATAAAATGATAAATAATCTCTATGCGTATTCAGATATATTTTTGATCTGATCTATGTTTGATTTCAGGTCTATGATTAACTATCTTAGAATTCCTTTTAATCTCCGAAAGTTATCAAGTATTTACAAAATGCACAAAACTATTTAAATGCGGCACCGCAGTTTAATTTTTGTAAAATAACACTCTATGCATGAAAATTTAATAACTTTTATAATGCAGATAGGATACTAGAGACAGTTACTGTGGGGTAGCCGTTACTGTGCCTTCTGTTTATTTTCAAGCATAATTAGCTTTATATTTATTACAGAAAGGCATATCAAATTTTTTTATTTAAATTCAATTAGTTATTTATTTGTTGAAATTAAAAATGTGAAAGATGGAAGTTCTGAAAATATCACAAAAATGATTTGAGTTTTTTGATACTGGATTTGCGAAATTTTCTGTAAAGCTTATTACAGTATTATAATTAATTATAGGGGTAAAATAAATATAGATAAAACGTATTAAGATTACGGAAAAACGAAACAGTGATTATTTATTTGAATTTTTGTTTTTAGTTTCAATTTCAATAGTTTATCGACTCTGCACGGTAATTGTATCTCTTTCGCTCGATGCGATAGTTATTATGCACAGTAGGTGAATGTATTTTTCACGCGATGCGTTAGTTACTGTGCTACTTATCACGGGGTAGACTACATAACCTCAAATCTCAAATCATCTCTATTATATTTTTAAAATGGAGACATTTAAATACGAAATTTTATTAAAACAGTCATCCGTAATGTAAACTTTTGAATAACGTATTATTATATTAAATTTTGTTTGCATAATTATAGAAACTGAGTAGAGCTCAGTAACTGAAGCACAATACTCCGGGATACGGCACAGTAATTGAAGCACAGTATTCACGGAGGGAGCACAGTAACTGATTTTTATAGATCATAGACACACACAGTAACTGGCTCCAAAAACTTTTTCCCTTTCCTCTAACATTCAAAGGAAATTTGATGCTTGTATCATGGGAAAATTAATATCGACGAAAGAAACTTTGAAATTTACCTGTAAGTTCTTAAGAAATGACAATTAAATTGCTAAAGTTGCGTTTAGTAGCGAAAACTCCTGGAGACTGCCAACAGGGCACAGTAACTGGCTCCTCTACCCTACGATTTTGAATAACGAAATGAAATATATGTATATTCACAACTCGGATCTCCGCAAGGATAATCTTCATTACTTTTCCATTTTTTACTATTTGATCGTTAAAATTTGATAGGTACTATCCTTGTATTTTCTTATATTATTATTATTATATAATTATTATCCTATATTATTATATTATCATTATCCTTGTACCCTCCCTATTCGTGGATACTAAGCGTGGTACTAATTTGATTGGCACTACGAGAAAGCTCGAAAGTGATTAAAAAATATAGCGTAATGCATATATTTGTTAAAAACAGTAAACACACGAGGTGACTCACCTTTCCGTGATCGTCTTCCCGCAACCGGCACACTCTTGTGGCGTGGTGCCATTTTTATTTGTCTCAGACTTGCTTACATCCATAGTCATCGTGCTTCTGGCTAGAACGCCGTCTGGAAACAGAAAAAGAACGAGGACCGGTTGAATCAACGATATCGTGAATCGTGTCTCGCGGCCATTGTGCATTTGTAACAATGGTCCCGCAGGCAGTCTGCGAGTAATGTACACGAACGCCGCGGTAATAAGCGTCTGCGCGTAGTAAGTGGCCGACAACGCGCAATAATGATCCACGCTAATTGGACTAGTCGTCCGTCATCGTGTGTCAAATCTTGCACATTCACCTACCCCTCTTGATCGGCACTCAACGGCGCGTTTCATTAGAATATTTTGCGGAAATAAATAATCGTGGCGCATTAATTCGAATCTGCTCGTTCGAAATATTAAAGTGGATATCCAGCTTGTCGTACACGCTATTTTCATCGAAATTCAAACAGTTTAGAAAATTTATTTTGCCATTGAAAATTTAAGAGACACTTCTCCCGTAAATATATATATATTTAAAAATAAACCTATGCAACGATAATTTTGCGATAAAACTCGATCAATAAGTAGTTGACACGTTTTTTACAACAACAATTGAAAATTCCACATGCGACGCTGAAATATATGAAATATACTATTAGGCAATTAGTCGGAGTAGAAATTAACGATAAAAAGCCGTGGAATACCCAAGATTAATTACACACAAAGAGAAGCTATTGTAACGTGCGCACAGTAGTTAGTAAATCCCTTGCAGTCCCGAAGACCGCGTTCTGCAACAGATTTGCATTAAAAAAAAATCAAGATAGGACGTAAGGTAACGGCCGAAATTGTGAAACACACCGAATGCAGCACACTTGTGTACTTTTACGGTGTGCGTTAGCATCGACGCGTGGAACGAGTGACGCAATGCAACTTCCTTGGGAGCCACGTGGTCCGCGGCACGGATAACTCGAGCATCAGCCACCGAAGCAATTATAATAGATACGAGTTGCGTCTTCGGTTGGCGACTCCCATCGACCCTCGTCCCATTAATCCCATCGTTTGAGAAGGCAGTTACCGTCGGTGCCGGCGAAACATCCGGTGGCCGCGTTCCGAGGATCAATGGGAAATGCGGGTGGGTGCATCGATCACGGCAACATTCAAACAGCCGCGGTGGAGAGCGGTTGCGACTAAGGGAGAGCGAGAGAGGGAGAAAAGGATAGAGAGAGAGAGAGAAAGAGAGAGGGGAGAGAGAGAGAGAGAGAGAAAGAGTGAATCACGGGCAAACACAATCATAGGAACGAACGCGTTCTAAAGGCGATTCGAGGGAAGGAGGACAGCCGGCTAAAATGGTGAGTGGGTGCACGGCGAGGCGCGGGGGCTTAATTAATTAGCCGGATACTTTGAGTAACAATCCATTATTACATACAAACATCCTCGGCCCCGGGGCCGAGCTGTAGCTTTATGCTGCTAATTGGCCTTCTCAAAGCTTGGAGACCCAGGCACGAGTTATAAACGCCACTCCTCTAACTCGCCAGCACCCCGACTCTATCCCTCCTCCGTTTTCCACCAACCTCCTCCACCGTTCCTCTCTGTCTCACCCTTCTTCTTGTCGTTCCTACCGGCGTTTGTCTCTATCGGTCTCACTTCCTCCTCCCTACCGTCTCGCACCGACGTGTCCCGTTCCTCTCTTTTCTCTGTACAGGCCCGTGTGTCCTCCCCTCCCCCTTCCCAGTTCCCCACCCTCGACGGTCGTGCACTTTGCAATGCACATAAAACCCATACACTGTCGCTGATACGGATACGCGAACGCGGCCACACGCACGTAAAAAGGTAGGGTGACAGAGTGTTGGTGGGTGGACGGAGCGGATGGTGGGAACGAAGAGGAACAGCCCGGCGAGGGACGGGAGGGGTGTAGATGTGGATAAAGAGAAAGAAAGAAAGAGAAAGAGCGGGAGCGAGAGAGGAAAGGAGGAGAGCTGGAAGTTCGGGTGAGGAGGAGCAAGAGGAACGACGGATAGCGCTAATAACGCGCTCGTGGCGCAAAAAAAAGGAAGGAGTATAATTGCCAGCCGTCGTGGCAGGTATTTTTCAAATAGGACCCCGTCCGTTAATTGGAGGGCAAATTAAAGAGGCACCGCGGAGGAAAAAAACATCATCCCTCTACCGCGTATCCCCTTGGCCCCCTCTTAGCGTGCCCCACCTACCCCAGTATCCGAGGGACGCCTCGTGATTCGTCAAACGATCTGTGCGCTCCATTTTTTTCCTCGGATTTATTTTTTTCCCTTCTCTAACGACTTTTCCCCGGGTCTCTCTCTCTCTCTCTCTCTCCGTCTATATATCTATCTATCTATCTACCTCTCTTCGCTCGACATTCCTAGTTCGATTGTTAGGATCGTCGCGAGACGCGGAATCAACTGAGAAGTGTCGAGGGAGCGCAGGAAGCCCGATGAACGACGAAGGAGAGGAATTTCACTTGCGTGAGGCACTCCGGTTGGACGGAACAAGCGTGTGAGGGTAAGAGCGCGGGAGAGGGGGGAGAACGATCGATCACCGATTACACGATCGACTGCCGATCCGTCCAGGATAGTCGAAACGGGAACATGGAGGATCGATAACGAGGGAAACTCTCTTTAACCCCGACCTGGCCATTAGCTCGTGTACCCGATTGGACTTTTCACGGACATACAGTTATTTGTCGGGCACACGCAATATCCAATTCCGATCCGGCTACAGCGAGAGGCCGTGGTCGTTATCCGGGGCCAGGCCGATGGAACGTTAGATAAAATTAAATTAATCCCGTCAATTTACCGTCCCATTATTTCGCGACAATGCGCGCAGCGGTATATCGGCGGACGTGTGGGCGGAACGGGGCGGAGCGGGGCGCGGCGGGCCGGCGATACTCGGCACAACACCCGTCGATTCTGATTTACGCGGCCACTTGCAGCCTGGAGGAGCGAACAGTTTTTTTTTCACCCCCCGTCGACCGCGTAAAATCGTTCTCGCGCAAGAAACGGCTTACACGAGACCCGTGACCGCAACAGCCTCGAACGTAGAGCAATCGTAAAATGAAAAATTGATTTACGGCCGGGCTCGAGTGGGGGCTGCGCGTGGAAGAAAAAGAGGGATGGCGGAGAGAGCGGGATACACGGGTTCCATCATTTCCACACCGACTGTCTTCCGACTTCCGACCCGCGGAACCGACGGAGACGGAGAGAAGGGTCGAGGAGGAAGATCGGCGGGAGAAGCGGAGGGATATCCGATCGGTGAACGTATCGGCGATGGATACGACTTTTTATTCGGT
The DNA here is from genome assembly GCF_051020955.1 of Megalopta genalis. NCBI lineage: Eukaryota > Metazoa > Arthropoda > Insecta > Hymenoptera > Halictidae > Megalopta > Megalopta genalis. Next base: position 1,815,220 of record NC_135015.1, on the reverse strand, counting down.
CAATATAAGAGCCACCCTTCCGAGATTACGAAACTGCCCTAACAGCAATATGGGATAACCTAGCGGCCAACCTCGTCCCAGATCGCCGTTGCGTCGCGCCGCGTCGCGTCGCCTCGTCCCGAAATACGTCGCTACGGACAGGGCTGCCGGCTGGTTTAATAAAAATGTCAAATATAAAGTAGCCGGCGGGGACGGACGTTTAGGAAATAAATAAATGTAAGAGAAGCGGACCAGCCAGAAAGAGAGAGCGAGAAAGAGAGAGAGGGGAGGGGGTAGGGAAAATCGTCCCCTGGTCGCGAAACGGGATACGAGTCCGGAAAACGGGGCACTAGAGAAAGAGAGAGAAAGGGAGAGGGAGAGAAAGAGAGAGAAAGAGACGAGATACGCAGGGGTTACAGGGAAAATATTATTCGAAAGGACGAGACGAAGTTGTCCATACGTAAGAGAATGGCATCCATATAATATTACGGTCGGGGAAGGGTCAGTGCGTCGCCAAGCTGTACACACGCAGCCTGCATTCTCGAATTTTATGGAATTTTTTTCGCCGCTCTAAACTTCCCGCTGGAACCGGCTGGTTCGGTATTTGGACCGCACAACTTTCTCAGTGTAATTTCTTTATGGTGACTTTGCGAGGGTTAGATAATGTAAAGTTTTTGTTTTAAATTATTACACTTTCAACGTATTTGTTCTGAAATTTATGATGCATATAATTCATGCGAAATATTCACATTCATGCATTCATTTAAATTAAAAGAAATTCATCGAATTAGTGATTTTAGTGGTAATTATACGCGTAGAGAATCGCTCAACTATTTCAAGGATTACTTCATTGTGATTTTAAAGGGGTTAGTTCATATTTAGTCGCCTTTTTGAAACTTATTTACATTACGATATACTTCGAATTAACAATATGCAGTTATTCAGAAACACTGAAAAGAAATTAGAAACTTCGTGATTTAACAGTAAAACAACCAAAGTAATCAAAATGACTGGTTTCTGATTTATTTTTTTATAATTTCCGATATTATAAAAATATTTCTACCAGAAATTTTCAGATAAGTTATAATTATCATCATAAATTTCTTGTAAACTTATTCAAGCATAATTGGGCCAAGCGACCTAAATTATTTTGGGACATTAGAGGCATAATTTTACTACACAATGGCTGAATAATCATTTTCAAAAATTACAATTGATCGGGATGATAAAAATATTTTAAAATGATGGTTTTTCAAGTTTTATATCCGAGCCTGTAACGAAAATTTAAGTAATCCATTTTGTAAATCTCGTTAACTTAAACATAGGCTGAAAATTTTATTAAAATCAAAACGGTATTATTTTTGCTCAGATTCGAAAATTAAATTTTATTAGGATCCGCAAAACAAAACAAAATTTTATTAGGAATGTCGAAAAAGTTATTAATCCCATACAATTTAACTTTCCCATTTAAATTTGTTGCAATGAGAAAGGTTATTTTCATAAAAGTTTCGTTGTTGATGGTGTGACAGTTAAAGCGTCAAATAATATCGCACTCAATATTTGTTTGCATCATCGAAAATTAATTTAAACAGTAAGCTTCTAATACCTGCTCTCATCGATTCATCTTTAAAAACCGAAGTTTACATACATCGGCACACGAAAGTGTTCGTACACCTTTTAAAACGCAATAACTTTTTTAAAACTGGACTAAGTGACCTGAATTTCTTTTAGATGATAGTGGGACTAGTTTACCACAGACGGTGACCAAAATGCTTTTTTTAAGTTTTGCTATTACTTGGAATGACAAAAGAAAAGAAAAAATTCTCGTTATTTAACTTTTTTATCTGAGCCTATAACGGAAATTTAAAAAATGCCTCTCGTAGATCATGGTAACTTATATGCATGCTTATAGTTAGTTATAACAAATTAAAAATGGCAAAAATCGCAGTTTTATCACGATTTTGATGAAAAACTAGAAGAAACCTGCAGTTTTATAAATCTTTCAACGCCTGTAGCTCGACTCTTACTTACCGAAATCTACGAGAGGCATTTTTAAAATTTTTGTTATAGGCTCGGATAAAAAAGTTAAACAACGAGAGTGTTTTATTTTCTTTATCATCCCAAGTAATAGCAAAATATAAAAAAGGCATTTTGGTCATCGACTAGTCCTGCTAACATCTAAAAAAATTCAAGTCACTCAGTCCAGTTTTAAAGAAGTTATTGCGTTTTAGAAAGTGTACGAACACATTTGTGGCTATTAACAGTTTTGCTGATAATTCTAAATGGATCAAAAACTTCTTACTGATCCAGTAATTATTACGGGATAAAACAAATAAGAAATAACAAGATCCGGCTCGTTATCACTGCGAAATTATACAAAAGCCGTTAGCTCGGAGCACTCTATGCACGGCGATCACATTTCCCGGTCCATCGGAGCGCCGTGAATAAATTAGAATCCCCATTTATAACTTTCCTTAATTCTCGTCCGGCGTTCTAGATTTTCGCTACGTGAACAGCTAACGCGCAATTAAGAATCGCTTCGCGTTTATCAGAATTCCGAGGCATCGGGGTCGGCTGCGTTTTAATTGCGTCCAGCGTCGGAGCAATTAGACTCGCAATTTTACACGTATCCCTTACCCTTACTAAAACTTTCTATCTTTTTCCCGCGCAAGAAAATTCCGCCGCTGAAACAAACGCGGGCACGCCGGTTCCGTTGGGTTGAAAGGAAAGGGGTAGCGAAAGAGCGTCGGTAGAAGAATCGCGCGAGTCCCGGAGGGTGAGGAGGACGCGGCAACGTGGACGCGGACTTCGTCGCCGACGTCGAATCGGTACGCACCCCAGTCCTCGTTGAGTCACGTTCCGCATCTTGCCGCATGTCCTCCGAGCCGTGGATCGCAGACTCACAGACAAGGAAGGCTAGCCAAGGGTACGATGCGAGGGAGTAGGGCGCAGGATAGGGCAAAGTATAGGGCACCGAGCGGCGCGACACGGCGCGGCGCATAACACGAGACGGCAGTCACGACTGCAATTTCGGGGTTTAATAATGATCCCAGCCGACGGCTCAAGGCTGTATCCCGTGTCATTATACTGTGAAGTGGAGAGGCTGCTAATTAGTCATTAGCGTAGGAAAAAGACACCTTCAACGGGCTCGGCAGCAGCTACAGGACGGGCAGCAACCCCATCCGACGGTCGGTGGGTGCACAGGTACGGCAAACTTGAGCAAACAGGGTGTAGCTTCTAGCCTACGTCTAATTGGACCCTAGCGACGTAAGTTCTGCTAATTGAGACCAGGCCTGTAACTATCAGCCGCGCGACAAGGGTCTTCGTAAATTCGCCGAGATCGACGTCCTCGGTGTCCCGTGTAACACACCCTCGGCCGCATGAGCACACGGACGCACACGGACGCGCGCATACATACATGCACGCGCTCGTCTACACGCTCGTCTCCATTGCTAGGCGCGGGTTCTTTCTTTTCGTTAACGGGGAACGTTGAACCTTCGCAGGGAGGAAAAAATCTGTACCGCGGGAAGGTCTAGCGACCTTCTTCGTTCGAGAAAACCCAGGTGAGATAAGGTGGAAGTACCTATTGTGAAACACCGCTCAATTGTGACCCTTTCTTGAAACAGTAGCACAAATAATACGATAAAAAGATGGATAGTGCATACGAAAGTGGATGTACAATTTTTACCCATATTTTGAAACGTTGTCTTTTATACATTCGCTCACACAAATTCTGTTATCTAACAATCAACTGTAAAAAAAATGTTTACTCGAATAAGGATGTTCCTGAGCCATACTGTTCCATATTGTGTACTTCAATGTTTTCACTGACCCGTTTTATGGATCACGCGGCACGAAAACGGTGTTCCATAATAGGTACACGCTCGTACTTTACCATCTTCTACGTAGTATTTTGTTAGTTATCTACTAGAAACATCGATCTATCGAACAGAGAAGCGTTCCATAATAGATGCTTTTGCCTTAAAAAAATATTTGAAAATATATTATGTTATCTAGAAACATGAATCTATCGAACAATAATATAAATGTTCAACAATAACACTTTCTAGTTATAATCAAATGGATGATAATCTTATACCCAATCAAAAGCGTTCCATAACAGATGCTTTTACCTTATCCGCGAAATTAGAACCTCGGACTTCCGGCCGGTCTCCAGTTGCGCTCCAGCCGCGAACGAAATTTTTCTTCCCCCCGAGATATTTCGTAAACGTTCGAACGGCCGTGCGCCACTAATTTGCATCGTGCATCTACGCATATATTTCGTGGTCTAGAAGTTATTAGTCTCGCTCCAGTAAGCGCGATACAGTTTGCAACCTATGACTAATTGGAAGTCGGTAACGTAGCTGCAAGTTTCGCTAATTGAGACGACCAGTTTAGTAACTACTAGAGAGCGCACGAAGGGTGTTCTCGGGGAAAGGAAATTTCTCAAGGAGAATTCGAATCAACCGGCGAGCCTTAATTTCGCCCACTACCCCCATTCGCTGCCGTCGGTCCTCCCTCCTCCTTTGCCACCCTCACCCCCACACTCCGCCCCACCATCCTGCTACAGCCACGCAGCCCCCATTCCCCTTTCTCAGCTGTTCTACTACCCTCCCCGCCATCGACCGCCCGTACACGAGATTAACGTTTAATTAAGCATTGGCGCTTAACTACGGCCCCGCCGTTGATTTCCCGAGTCATAGTTCCCGGAGATATGAAACGAAATCGCCGCTTGATGCGCCCGCTTTCAATCCGAGGCATCCAATTAACCAACGCTAATGGGACGCCTTTGATCCGCGCAATTATAAGCCTTGAAATTGCATGGCCAAAAAATTCATTACAGATCCCATCTTTCGCTCTGTCTCTTTTTCTATCGCTGCTAACAGGGTGCCCCGGAATCCCTCGGCTTTCAGGAACGCTTCGATTCGCAACACTATGATCGATCCGATTGCAGAAACTAGACTGCGAAATTATGTACGAACAGAAATTATGTACACCGACTGCGAAAAACATGAGGCAAACGCTTCCTTTCTAAAGTAATTTCAGTGAATCGAAAATATTATATATAGATGTTCCTAAATTCTTTTAATCTTTAACGCTCCAGCAGGTACGACGTTTTTTTAGGTCAACGCGCTTGAAAATAGAAATTTTAGTTAGAAGAAAATAGACAACAGTTTATGAATTTGTTTCTATCTGTTTTATAAGTATGCTTCATTTTAATGTAAATAAAACATAAATTTTATCCGTCTGATTATGTGCTTTTAAATGCGGCACCCGGAATATTTGGTTAAATCTTTTTCACATACATAATAAACAATTGAAATATCAGAATTACAATCAGTTACAGAGTTTGCAGATGATAAAGTAATTAAATTATGTTTGAATACGTCAAAATTAAATACGTCTACATTTTCACCGTAACCTTTTGCTTTCCGCATGTTTTTATCGATAAAAGAAAAGGTTAAGGAAAATAATTTAACTTGAAAATTGGAGAAATAACACGTTACAAATTAAGAAACAAAATAAGTAGATTACAATACTATGTGAACATTTCCACAGCGGCGTCAACATAGCACATAGAATTAGTAATTATTTGACTGAATAAATAAATCTTGATTGCGACAATTAGCACTGAATATCAACTCCAAAAATCTCTACAATATAAACATTCATCTAATTAATGAAACCGATACAAGAAAGTTAAAATTTCTCACAGAAAATATCAGTATTAGCACTCTTTCGTATTCTAAAAATGATAATAAACATTCAGTTCGTTCAATATATTACAATAAAAATGAATTTTCAAACCTACATAAAAACTAATGTCGCCCCTAATCACGCAACCTGATCAAATATCAACTGAAGCAGTTCTTTTATTTCATAAAAAGAACAAGCATATATTTATTCAGATTTTTAGCAATTTTAATCACAATATATGTCCAATGAATGAAGTTTATTCAATAAATTCTCCATAATTTCACTTGTTCGATAAACATATATTGTAATAAGTGAAGGAGTTAGAATCATAGAAACGTAAGTCGCATCATCGAAAATTTTGACTTATGTCTTGAAATGTAATGTATACATGCTAAAATATTAAAAAGGTAAGTAAAATAAATTAGGAACTAACTGTAAATTAACTCAACTTAAAATTATCTTAAACAATACTTATATTAATAATTTGATCAGTAAACAATACACACATTAGTAAACAATAACATTCATCATTTTTCACAATGGGGAAAGTGTGACTTACGCCACTATAGCTCTAACCAACTTAAACGTATTTTTATAATTTCAGGCATCGTAACTTAAAAATTTGTTAGCTAAATCTAGCATTAAAATGTGACAAGATGCATCAAGACTTTCCAAATACCAAGAAACATTTCTTTCACATTTTCGTGCACGTAATCGACGATGCGACAATTGACCTAATCGACCCAGTTGAAAAGGTTACTGCGAAAGAAATGGAGAAAACATTTCCGAGATAATTCGCAGCAGCATAATTTGCCCGAGTTTCAATTCGACCGCTCCCCCTTTGTCGGGGGTTTCAATTCTTTGCATCGAGCGATCCCGCGGCTCCGACCAGGGAGGCGTGATTCCGGCGACCGAGAAGAGGAAAACAAATGCAATCAAGCAGGTCGACGAGCATCCTTCCGCAACGAAGAAA